>NC_041386.1:460561106-460619061 GCF_002162155.2 Triticum dicoccoides | reverse complement strand
GGCGGTGGGGCGCGGGGGGGCCGCGGCGCAGCGGCGGCGAGTGGTGGTGGCGGCGGCGCGCGTGTGGGAGCAGGGGAGAGAACACAGAGAGAGAGGGGTGGGGTGGGGGGCGCGCCGTTAGATATGTTAAATCTTTGCCGTCCTCCCCCCTTTGCCGTCCGCTTATTTGCTCTTTGCCGTCTGCTAGCAGAAGGCAAAGAGGGGGGCCCGTTAAGTTTTTTTAAGCAGCTCGTCAGTGGGGCCCCTCCCTCTTTGCCGTCTGCTAGCCGACGGCAAAGAATCTTTGCCGTCAGCTAGCGGACGGCAAAGAACTGGCTGATGGCAAAGGCTTTCTTTGCCATCAGCCAGTTCTTTGTCGTCTGCTTTCGGGTAGCTGATGGCAAAGAGCTTCTTTGCCGTCTGCTAGCAGACGGCAAAGAGCTGGCTGATGGCAAAGTAGCTGATTCCAGTAGTGCTTCCTGCATCTACTACTATTACTCCACTCATCGACCGCTATCCAGCATGCATCTAGAGTATTAAGTTAAAACAGAGTAATGCCTTAAGCAAGATGACATGATGTAGAGGGATAGACTCATGCAATACGATGAAAATCCCATCTTGTTATCCTCGATGGCAACAATACAATACGTGCCTTGCTACCCCTACTGTCACTGGGAAAGGACACCGCAAGATTGAACCCAAAGCTAAGCACTTCTCCCATTGCAAGAAAGATCAATCTAGTAGGCCAAACCAAACTGATAATTCGAAGAGACTTGCAAAGATAACCAATCATACATAAAAGAATTCAGAGAAGATTCAAATATTATTCATAGATAGACTTGATCATAAACCCACAATTCATCGGTCTCAACAAACACACCGCAAAAAGAAGATTACATCGAATAGTTCTCCACAAGAGAGGGGGAGAACATTGTATTGAGATCCAAAAAGAGAGAAGAAGCCATCTAGCTAATAACTATGGACCCGTAGGTCTGAGGTGAACTACTCACACTTCATCGGAGAGGCTATGGTGTTGATGTAGAAGCCCTCCGTGATCGATGCCCCCTCCGGCGGAGCTCCGGAACAGGCCCCAAGATGGCATCTCGTGGATATAGAAAGTTGCGGCGGTGGAATTAGGTTTTTGGCTCCGTATCTGATCGTTTGGGGGTACGTAGGTATATACACTACAAAAAAATACACTTCCGTGATGATACGTGTTTGTAATAGTAGGTCGCATTTTCTGTCATGCATGTACATCCATGACGATTTTCTGACAGAATCAAGATAGTCATACCTGTGATGTCGTAGAAGTGTTCCATGACATTACCAAAATTATCATCACGGAAGTGTCCACTTCCATGACGATAAATCCCGCGTCACAGAAGTGCTTTCATCAAGGGTGACCGACATGTGGCATCCACCGTAACGGAACGCCGTTAAGCTATCGGGTCGGGTTTTGGATCCGATAACCTGTTAACAACCCCGGCCAATGTGGATTTTCCACGTGTAAAATCATCATTGGCTGGAGGAAACACATGTCGGCTCATCGTTGGGACAGATGTCATCCACTCATTGGACAGAAGGCGCCTATGATACGTCGACACGTGGCATGGTCCAACAGAGGCCCATTCCTATGAAAAGGCCGGCCCATTTGACTTGGTCAAAAGGTGGGAGGCCGGCCCATGTAAAGCCTGTTAACGGCATGTTCGCATATAGCCCATTTACAGCCCGCTAACCCAATGTTGGAAATATGCCCTAGAGGCAATAATAAAAGGATTATTATTATATTTCCTTGTTCATGATAATTATCTTTTATTCATGCTATAATTGTGTTATCCGGAAATCGTAATACATGTGTGAATACATAGACACCAAACATGTCCCTAGTAAGCCTCTAGTTGACTAGCTCGTTGATCAACAGATAGTCATGGTTTCCTGACTATGGACATTGGATGTCATTGGTAACGGGATCACATCATTAGGAGAATGATGTGATGGACAAGACCCAATCCTAAACATAGCACAAGATCGTATAGTTCGTTTGCTAGAGTTTTTCCAATGTCAAGTCTCTTTTTCCTTAGACCATGAGATCGTGTAACTCCCGGATACCGTAGGAGTGCTTTGGGTGTACCAAACATCACAACGTAACTGGGTGACTATAAAGGTATACTACGGGTATCTCCGAAAGTGCTTGTTGGGTTGACACAGATCAAGACTGGGATTTGTCACTCCGTATGACGGAGAGGTATCTCTGGGCCCACTCGGTAATGCATCATCATAATTAGCTCAAAGTGACCAAGTGTCTGGTCACGGGATCATGCATTATGGTACGAGTAAAGTGACTTGCCGGTAACGAGATTAAACAAGGTATTGGGATACCGACGATCGAATCTCGGTTAAGTAACGTACCGATTGACAAAGGGAATTGTATATGGGGTTGCTTGAATCCTCGACATCGTGGTTCATCCGATGAGATCATCGAGGAGCATGTGGGAGCCAACATGGGTATCCAGATCCCGCTATTGGTTATTGACCGGAGAGCCGTCTCGGTCATGTCTACATGTCTCCCGAACCCGTAGGGTCTACACACTTAAGGTTCGGTGACGCTAGGGTTGTATAGATGTGAGTATGCAGTAATCCGAAAGTTGTTTGGAGTCCCGGATGAGATCCTGGACGTCATGAGAAGTTCCGGAATGGTCCGGAAGTGAAGAATTATATATAGGAAGTGTGGCCATCGGGAAAGTTTCGGGGTCACCGGTATTGTACCGGGACCACAGGAAGGGTCCCGGGAGTCCACTGGGTGGGGCCACCCATCCCGGAGGGCCCCATGGGCTGAAGTGGGGAGGGAACCATCCCATAGTGGGCTGGTGCGCCCCTTCCTTGGGCCCCCCATGCACCTAGGGTTGGGAACCCTAGGGGAGGGGGCGCCTCCACTTGCCTTGGGGGGCACTCCTCCCCCTTGGCCGCCGCCCCCCTAGGAGATCCCATCTCCTAGGGCCGGCGCACCCCCTAGGGGCCTATATAAAGGGGGGAGGAAGGGCAGCCGCACCCTGAAGTCTTGGTGCCTCCCTCTCCCCTGCTACACCTCTCCCTCTCGTAGTAGAACGGCGAAGCCCTGCTGCGGTGACTGTTGCCTCCACCACCACGCCGTCGTGCTGCTGGATCTTCATCAACCTCTCCTTCCCCCTTGCTGGATCAAGAAGGAGGAGACGTTACGCTGACCGTATGTGTGTTGAACGCGGAGGTGCCATCCGTTTGGCGCTAGGATCTCCGGTGATTTGGATCATGTCGAGTACGACTCCCTCATCCCCGTTCTCTTGAACGCTTCCGCTCTCGATCTACAAAGGTATGTAGATGCATCCGATCACTCGTTGCTAGATGAACTCATAGATAGAGCTTGGTGAAAACGTAGGAAATTTTTTGTTTTCTGCAATGTTCCCCAACATCCGAATTAGGCCCAGTAGCATCATCTGGGCCACCCAATATGATTCCAGCCCGTTTTCACTTCTGGCCCATGTGTGGCCCATGATGTCTTTCGGTCCATATAAGGCCCTATGTAACTCTTGGCCTATTCACGGCCCGTGGTGAAAATGGCCCGTAATGAACAGTGTATCACTTTACACCCATTAACAGCCCGTGGTGAAACTGGCCCGTAATGAACAGTGTATCACTTTATACCCATTAACGACCCATTTATTTCCTTGGGCCGTTTCCAGCCATGTTATCTTTCGGCCTTCTCAGAGCCCATTTACTCTTGGGCTCATTTCCAGCATTCATTTACTTACGACCCGTTACTGTCATTTTCTGCTTGTGGGCCAAATTCAGCCCGTGGTTATAGTCGGCCCGTTTGTGTTCCATTAATACGTTGGGCCATTTTCATAGCGTCATAAAATACGGCCTATTAACGATGGACCATTATGGTCGGCCCATGAACGGACGATTCAACTCTAGCCTATTTACAGCCATAATGTGGTCTGTTTGGCCCATGTTTGGCCAATCGATCATACGGCCCGTATAAGGCCCATTGATGATACGGCTCGCAGAAGGCCCATGGTTTCTACGGCCCGTAGAAGGCCCACTGTTTCTACAGCCAGTAGGAGGCCCAGTGTCACTACAGTAAATATTAGCCCATGGTTATTGTGGTCTAGTTTTAAAAAATAGGTTATTGCAGCCACTAGCTAACCACGGAAAAAGAACTGCAATGACTACAAGCAAACAAATAAACAAGACAACAAGGAAATAAATAAGCAAGCAACTAACGCTAGGCTATCACGGCTATTACACATATTACATCCACTGGGCATCAAAGTTCGCCACCAGTGCAAATATAGGGAACAAAGTAGCATATCATATACACTGGTTGTCAAAGTTGGCGACCAGCGCAAATAAACACCGCAGCAAAACAATCTAAAACTGAAACCACTTCAGAAGATCTCAAGAAACAATATCTTGGGTACCCATAATGCTGGCAAGATGCTTAGCAAGCTTATTAACTTTCTCTTGTTTGGCGCTTAAATCCTCCAGCGCTTGCTGTTGCACCAGAAAATATGCATCTGAATTCTGCAGGGACTTCCTTAGTCCTTCAGCTTCCTGTCGCAGCACATCTGGTCAATGTCTTTCAACTTGAATTTGAGACTCAAGAAGACGAACTGATTCAGGCAGCGAGTTCGAAGAGCTTGTGCCAGCAGTAGTGGCCAGTAACTCGGACACTACATCAAGACAGGACTTTTGGGTTCCCTCACTGTCGTCAAGATAGTTTTTATCAGCTTTCTTGGAGACCAACAGGGATGTCTCACTATCTTGAACCTTACCTGCATTACTTCCTTTACCATTGGATAACGTGGTACTGTTCTCCAATATTTTGTCCGCATTCTAAAAGAGAAACAAGCAGACACATCACATGTTTACCATGTTGTATATGAAACTCATTTTGGTAAATGAGTTCAGTAGTAAAGTCGACAGGATAACAACATGAAACAAACATATATCTATGTACCATGTTCACTTTATGGTCTATATCATTCTAGTTTTTGTTGCCAAATCAAGATAGAGACACAATTCAAATAATATTTGTTCAAGACAAAGCAGAATAGACAGAATATAAGTATGGGTAACTATAGAGCAATAACAACACTTGTAATGTGCATGACATGAGAACATAACTGTTTATTCAATTGAAACTGAAGTCAACATAGAGCAGGTTACAACAGCAAACTAGTTAAAGAAACAGGTTTAAAACATACCTGTTGCGCCATTGGAGTTTCAATTCCAAACTTCAAATTTGAAAATAGTTGGTATGAGTAAATAGAGTAATGCAAGAGCAAAGGAGTATGAACCATAGATACAGAACCTGACCTGAGAACAAATCTTCTTCTCCTTTAAGCGTTGAGTTGGGATTCGGAGTGGTGGTCCTCGTGCTTTGGGCACTGCAGTTCCCTTACTAACTGCTCGTGTTTGGGTGCTCTATGGTGGAGACGGTGTTGTGTCAACTGGAACTGGGTTACTATCTGCCGGGGTTGGGGTTAGAAGGGGTGTAGCTGGTTCTCTGTCCAACTGGGTAGGGGTACAATCTGCGAGAGTCTGGGTTATGTATGGTGGATCTGGTCCTTGGGCAAGTACAACCGTGGTTCTATCTGCATCAACTGGTAGCACTATCTTTTCTGAAGACCGTGTTGTTACTCCCTTAGATACTGCCATCACGCTCTCCAATTCAAATGGCTGATAAACAAGAAAAGTAATTGAAAGTATGGACATTGTATGATATACAGGTGCAATGGATAGTGGGGAATAAAAGAGGGCATGAAATAATTCATATTTATGTTGTCTACCCAAACAGGATAGCATGACACAATTTCACATATATGATGGCTAACTAAACAGGATAGCATGACACAATTTCACATTATGATGGCTAACTAAAAAAGATGGAAAGACATAGTTCAAAATATGAGACTATGTAAACAGGATGACATGACATAACTATATAATGTCTTTATTAAATAGGTTGGCATGCCATAATTCACATACATTCACGGATAGAATGCCATAATTCAAAATATGATGACTGTAAACACTAAATAGGATGGGATGATATAACTATATGATGTCTTTAATAAATGGATTGCCATGCCATAATTCAGATAGATGATGTGTATGTACTATGTAAACATGATGGCATGATATAATTCAAATATATGATTTATATAGTAAGCAAGTAAGCAGATGGCAATCCATATATGATGTAAAAACTAAGCAATGCAAGACAACATGCATGACATGGGTAATATAACCCTGCCAAGTTTGAGCATAGACCTTAGGGGGGAAATAGGACTGGTCATCAATCTCTAAATCCTCCTCTGAGGAGCTCTCTGAAACTAGCAAGATGTCTGCTTCAGCAGGTAGCATTGTCTGCTCTGAATACCTTGTTTTCACTCCAGATACTTCCATCACCGCTTCAAATGGCTGATGCACAGGAAGAGTAGTTGAATATACAAACGTTGTCGACAAATGGAACACGTAATACAAAAAAATGATAGCATGATATAATTCACATACATGATGATTGGCTAAACAGCATGGCATTGCATAATTCACATATATAATGCATTTGCAACAAGATAGCATTGTATAATTCACATATATAATGTCTTGCAACAAGATGGCAATGCATAATTCACAATATGGTAATTAGACACTGAACAGGTGGCATTCACACAAAGCATGTCTAAACTAATCAAATGACATAGCAATGCGAGACACCATACGCATGATATGAGCAACATAACCCTGTCAAGTTAGAGCATACACCTCGGGGGGGATAGGACTGGTCATCTGTCTCTGAGTCCTCCTCTGAGGAGCTATCCGTAACCAGCGAGATATGCGCTTCGTCAGATAGCATAGTCTGCTCTGAAGACCTTGTTTTCACTCCAGAATTTGCCATCACCGTGTTAAATGGCTGATGCACACGAAGAGCAGTTGAATGTACTAACATTGTTAACAAATGTAATATGTAACGAAAAAAGGATGGCCTGATATAATTTACATATAAGATGACTGGCTAAGCAGGATGGCATTGCAGAATTCACATATATGATGCCTGGCTAAACAAGATGGCGTTGCATAATTCACATAAACGATGAATAAACTAAACAGATGGCATTCGCACAAAGGATGTCTAAACTAAGCAGATGACATATTTGATGTATAAAGTAAGCAATGCAAGACACCATATGCATGATATAACCAACATCAGCATGCCAAGTTAGAGCGAAGACCTCAGGGGGTAAATAGGAGTTGTATTATCCTTCTGAATCCCCCTCAGAACAAATATCTTCCTCTCAATTACAATCCGAAATGCATGGAGGGGGGCTGCCTTTGCGCCTACCATGGAGCGACGTCTGCATGAAATTTTATTGTCACGCAAGGCTCGTCTCTTTTGCTCTACATGCTCGGTTCTATTGTTTACAATAACTGTCATGCATAGGAATAAAACATAGTGAGATTATGTAAGGAGTGCATGCAGAAATCCAGAGTGATGGTAGCAACCTGTGAATAGACCCAAAGCCAATAATAGCAGGTAGATAATGGCTTTAGTTAAAAAATACAGATAATGGCTTCTTTACTATTTGTTTCCCACCCAACATGAAACTCATAGTAGACACCGGAGATTAAACAGATAGTAGATAGATACTATTGATAGCGTCCCCGATATGTACCCCACAACCATTTAAAAACTCAAGTTTGACCATTAGTTTGGACCTGACTCAGAGTCTAATCAATGAATAGGACGATAAAGTAGCATGTAATATTAAGCAATGCATAACGTAAGCAGACACGAAAGAGTGTGACCTCTCTTGCAGACCCGTGTAGTCCTCGAGGTCATCTGCTCGGTTGATGATGGTAATGCGGTTTTCATGGCAGCCAGCGGCGGGGAAGAAGATCTGAGGTGGCGAAAGATAGTCTGGAGGACGGATCCCTGCCGTGCTGGACCCTTCTGTCGTTGGAGCAGCTGAGCTGGGGTGGACGACAGCGCAGCAGGAGCGGGACAAACCATGCAAGGTTTTCTTTGACAACTATCTGTAAGAGAAGTAATTCTGTAAGGGCTCATTTGAATTGGAGGATTCCAACAATGCAGGGATAGGAAAT
Source organism: Triticum dicoccoides (assembly GCF_002162155.2). Classification (NCBI taxonomy): domain Eukaryota; kingdom Viridiplantae; phylum Streptophyta; class Magnoliopsida; order Poales; family Poaceae; genus Triticum; species Triticum dicoccoides. The sequence goes on along the minus strand of NC_041386.1, from coordinate 460,610,937 downwards.
AGACAGGAATAGGATAGGAATGCACGTGCAAAACAGAGAATTTAAAAACACAGGATTTCTGCCAATCTGGGTGTTTGATTCACAACAATTGGAAGATCACAGGATGCAAAGAAGCATTGTGAGATTAAGTCAAACCACAAGAAAATGTACGGTTATAATGCTATTATGCTACTATCTCTTAGTCTTGTGCTTCATGAATAGGAATTTGAAAAGGAGGACAAGTGAAAATTAAAATTCCTACGTTTTTTATTTCAAGGAGACACTAAAGGAACAAATCTGTGTGCTCAGTGGACAATATATACAACACGTAGAGTAAAAAAGAGATGCAACAAGTGTACAACCTCTTTGGCGAAGCCATGTCGATCTCAGCGTGATTGGGTTGGCCGGTGAGGATGCTCCGGCTGACTTTGCTGTCGGAGGAGGGGAAGAAGATCTTAGGCATCTGGAGATGGAGCCCGAGGTACTGCTCTGCTGTGATGGAGGGTTTCGTCGTTGGAGCAGCTCCGGTGAGTTGTACGACGCCGAGGCTGAAGCAGGACAAGAGAGACAATGAACAACGTTAACCTGAGTGGAATTTGAATAGCATCTCCAATACATGACGTAAAATACATAACCACAAAGTGCTAGATGTAAAATACATCAGCGCTCATCTCTGAACTTAACTATCGAAACTGAACTTAACTGTCGAAACTGAACTTAACTGTCAAAACTGAACTTAACTGTCGAAACTGAATTTTGTTGTCGAAACTGAACGCACTAGCAAGGTGAGGCTACACGTCGGTCGAATGACTTTTTCATCTCTGGTCAGATGATTTTGCAGCCGTTGGATACGAAATCAACGGCCTGCGGTTCATCTTCAACCTCCACCTTCCTGAGCCGCCAGCCACCACCGCCCAAACAATAGCCCCCCGCCGCCCGCGACCGGCGGTGCGCCGCCCCGTCCGCCCCGAAAGCACTCCCCACCGCCAGTCCGCCGCCGCCTCGGCCATCCCTCTAGATCCCCCTGTGCCGAGCTTTTTCTCCGGTGATCCCCACGCCACCGCCCCGCCAACGCCCCGCCACTGCCGGCGACCACCGCCCCCATCCTGAACCCTAAGATAGATAGTGGGGTACCTCAGCATCGCAAGCAAGAGCAAGAGCGAGAGAAGCAGCGCGAGCAAGAGTAATAGCAAGAGCAGACCAGGCAGGGGACCGAGAGCAAGAGCAGAGCAGTAGCGCGAGCGAGAGCTAAAGCAATAGCAGCTCCTACTGATGTGGACATCGCTGCCGATGGAGCAATGCCGTGGAGGAAGTGGCCGGTGATGCCACCGTGGATGGAGCCGCGCCGTGTCGGCTCGGGACCGAGTGCCGGCAGCACCGTGAGATCGAATCAAGAAGAAAATGTGGTGATTAGTGTACAACCTCTTTGGTGGCGCCGATTAGGCCGCAGCTACATCCGAGGAAACGGTGATGATGATGCTCTTCCGGTGGTGCAGGTGAAGACGATGGTGTGGGAATGGAGGTGGCACGAAAGACGAGGGGAACGTCGGGGCAGCTCCTTGGAGGTGGAGGACGGGGTGGCTGAACCGGCGAGACGATGAGATTGACGACGGATCCTCATCCGGTACGGTGGATGAGGGACGTCGAGGTGTTGTTGTGGACGACGTCGTCGGGGAAGAGACTCCGGCTGGGTGGCGGACGGAGCAGGGTGTGTGGTTTCGTCGCGGGTTTTCGCGGCCTCGGTGTACGAATGGGTGGGCGGATGGGATGGCAGTGGGGATCCATGGCTTAGAGACGCGCTTGTCCGAAATGTGGGGTAAGTTACAAAAGTACCCCCACCGACAGGCGGTTCTTTCGGTTCAGGGGTTCCACGGGCATTTCGCGTGTCGGGATTTCACAGGAGGTGGGAGTTTTCGCGTGCGTTGTAATTTCGGAATAGCAAGGCGCGGGTTGAGATGGAGGGAGTTGTCGGAGCACAACGAGACAAAGATATATCTTAAATATTACGGGCTAACAAGGCGCGGGTTGAAATTTCCGGACAAGCCTAACGTGTACTGTACCAAATCAATGCGCACTACAAATGTCATTCAAAACTTTGAATTCATGTTATGTTCAATTAAAATATTTCGCTACGTGTATAATGCATGAAACCTACTACTCAAATGAACGTTTTAGTGCATTCCAAACGTATATACTACCGCTTCAATATGAACTAAATTTGAATTTGTTTCTCTATTTGAATAAGATCTACAGTAATGATTGTTGTGGAGTAAAAGCATTTGAATTCGTTTCTCTGTTTTAATAAGATCTACAATCATCATTATTGTCAAGTTAAACCATCGTTTGTGTATTATCTTCACAGCACACCACATGATTAGTCTCGAGTTACATATGAACTATGTGTACTATATGCACTCAAACTAGATTTTTTGAATCCACTTTATTTTGATTTCAAGTCACATTACATTTCTAGCTCTAGCTAGATCTTCACAATCTAAACCATGTCTCATATGTATAATGTGTTTATCACATTATGTATGGTGCCCTGCCCCTTACGCCTACAAGTATTTAGATGTGAGTTGCAAACACCACAGATTACCACAAATTCAAATAAAAATGTGAGAATGTTCGATATATAGTATTGTTTAGATTGTTCGATATTTAGTTGTCCTTCAGTTATGTATGGATGTCAACCGATCTCCCTCAAGACATAGCTGGGTCTCTCCTTCTCAACACATATACGAGTCGTTCTACCTCTATAGTTAGGCCTCTGCCTGCCCCTCCCCCCACCCCCCTTCCCCCCACACACACCGATACATCGAGCGCTCTAGTCATGTCTCCCTGCCACACACAAACTTGACATGTGCCCTCTAATGTTCTGGTAGGCCAGTCGCCCTATATCTTTGACTTGCACACACACACAATTTTGATGGCTCTCTTCATCAATCTTGCACCCACCCACTTGATCCTCTCTTCGACTCTATCGATAGCTATGACCCCTCCCCCTCTTTTTGTGGATTGCCCGACCCTCTATGTATGATATGGATAGGCCTCCATTTCACACACATTGCATGCAAAATTTTGTTTGAGATGTCATTGACACATATTCCCACAAATAATTCACGAAATCAACCCCCACCCCACCCCCAGCCCAAAACAAAAAACACTCACGAACGCGGTTTGTATCTCTCTCACACACACTCATGTAGGTGGGGGCGTGCACGAAGGGAAGAGGTGCATGCACGGCACACGTACTCCCGTCTCTTTCCCAACCACACCCGCGCGGGTACACTGTGGAGCTCATTTCTGTACGAAAAAGGCAGCCCACGTGGTAATTTGGCACATGTACTTGTTGTCCACTTGGTGGAGGGAGGATCGTCTACCACGGGTGAACAAACAAATTGCGACTTGACGTGTTATGTTAAAAAAAGAGGCAAACCATGTGGGGCCTACCTTAGAGGCAAGGCTCTATACACTGGAGTACTTTTGATGTGTCCTGTCAACTCGCAAAACGGGGAGAAGCTTGCTTAGGACGCCGTCTCCCCCGTTCCTAAATATAAGTCTTTGTAGAGATTTCAGCATGAACCACATGCGGATGTATATAGATGCATTTTAAGTGTAGATTCATTCATATTGTTCCGTATGTAGTGGGATCTCTACAAAGACTTATCTACTAGTAATAGTGAGCCCCCACTACTAGAAATTCTCTATCCTCTCTTTGAGACACATCATCAAAATTGATGTAGCTGTTAGATGAAGTAAATCAGTCCATAATAGCCGTCTGATCTACACGTTGAGAGGCTCCGCACTAAGCCACATGCAAGCATGCAAAAATACCGTGGCACATGCATGTGAGTGGGTTTTAAATCACATCAACATGTCTGCATGCAAGCATGCACCGGTAGCATGCATGTAAGTGAGATTTTAAGTCCCAATAACATGTCAAAAAGAAAAATATAATCCCATTATGCAGTAGGAGTTGGCTGATCTTTTTTCCTTACGTGGGATGATCTAAATGATGATGTGAGTTTATTTAGTTTGGCTACCACATTTGTCATGCGGTTATAGAGTTTTTTTAGTTCTATGAAATCGATAATTTTGCGCAGAGAGATATACCACTGTTGTGCGGCAACGCGCGGGGACTCATCTAGTAATATTTAGGAACGGAGGGAGTACTATGTAAAGAGTTAGGTGTCGCACGGTGATAGTGTGAGGTGGGCCGTGTAATCACTGAGCCTGCGTGTTTTCACTGCTCTTGCACGCCTCCGCTGTAAGAATGGAGAAAATTATAATCTAGTAGTAGTACCTCCTTTCACCGAAAGCGTGGGACATCCAGCAGTCCTACCACCTTAGTAATAAAGACCAATGAGCCGTCAAATCACATAGACCCAGCAGTAACCATCACCCTTGCGCCAGTGAGAGGTCGCGTCCGCTCTGCCCGGGCATGAATGCGGCACCAATTCTTTGGAGCAGCGCTAACCGTTTTGGGGGGGAAGCACGCGCGGGCGATGGAGGGGCTTTGGGTGGGCCAGGCTGATCAGGAGCGGGCGTGGCAGCTGTCCGCATGTCCCTACCGGACACGCCCGGAATGAGAGGATGCACCGACTCTCGCGGCTAAAATCGTACACTACACAACATCTCTCTGTAGGAGTAGGTCGATATGTCGCTCTCTCTAACGCACACATGTTGTTAAACACACACACACACACACACACACACACACCTTGGTCCCGTTGCACCTTCTAACTTGAGGTCACGAGTTCGATAACTACACTTGAGCATAATTTGTGCCAGGAGGATTCTTTGATTGGTCAAAATGTTTTCTAGGGTTTGCACGCTTCACACTCTCTCTCCAGTATATATACACGCTGGAGCCTCAGCGCTTGTAGTTGCTCTCTTCACACTCTCTCGCCCTCTCCCTCCATTCCGAATTACTTGTCGCAGGTATGGATGTATCTAGATGTATTTTAGTTCTAGATACATCCATTTCTTCGACGAGTAATTTGGAACGGAGGGAGTAGTTGCTCTCTTCACACTCTCCCGCCCTCTCCAGATCTAAACAAGACTTCATTAGCCTCTCTCTCCCCTCACTGCTGCTCAAAGAGCCGGCAGGATCCGTCCGCCGGGAAGGGAAGGAGGCTTAACGTTGTCGTCGTTGGCGAGGGACTACCGGCACAGCTGTTCACTTTCCACCAAGCGACGGCGCGGGAGGGCCTCCGACCCTTTCTTCTTCGCTGCCATCTCATCGCCCATCGAACCACGCCCCAAGAACCTTAAGGTATAATTTACTTACTCCACATGCATTGCTCTAGCTGCATGTATACCATGAATCTAGGACGTGGTTCAAAGAGGAAAGGAGTGGGGGAAAGTAGTGGGAAAAGTTGTATATAGCATGAATCTAGGATGTGGTTCAAAGAGGAAATGAAGGGGGAAAGTTGTATAGCATGAATCTAGGATGTGGTTCAAAGAGGAAAGGAATGGGGGAAAGTAGTGGGGAAAGTTGTATCGCATAAATCTAGGACGTGGTTCAAAGAGGAAAGGAAGGGGCGAAAGTACTAGTTCAAAAAGGAAAGGAAGGGACAAGGCTGTAGAGTTTGATCAGGACTAGATTTGCTGCGCTCACATAGGGAAAGGTGTCTGAAGATAACAAAACTGGGACCAACACAAATATGCTCCTTGGTTGTTTGTTCTTCATTGCAACAGACTGTGCATGACCACAGTACATCGGTAGATGCACATGGTGCTGGTGCGTCCACTGTCCCGTGCAACTCATTAGCTGTTGTTAATCTAAGGCCATGTTTGGTTAAAAACTACCTAGTCCCTACCTGCTTGGTTCCAGGGACTAAACATGGACTAGAGGTTATTAAATGACATGCTAAAATACCATGTTACTGTCGGATTTCGGGTTCCGGCAGACCCTTGAGGTTCGAACACTGGGGCGCGCACGGAGATTTCGCCTCCTACCTACCTGCACCCCTCCGCCTCGCTAAGATCTAGGCTATGCGAAGAACGACACAAGGGACACAGGGTTTAAACTGGTTCGGGCCACCATTGTGGTGTAATACTGTCACATCCTAGTTAGCCATGCATTAGAGTGTTGCATCATGTTTACTTTCTCATCAGAAACCTGAAATGGGGATGACAGAACCCCCAGTCCCCTCTGAAACCAATTAGGGTTTACTAAAAACATTTTCAATGAACCTGAAATGCTCTTCTAAAATGCCCATCATTTTTGTCTTGGTTCAGAACCTCTGCCAAAAGTGGTGCACATTTTCCTAGGCCATCCTAGGGTTCTTGAATTAAATCATAAATATTTGAATTTGGGCATTTAAAATTATATAAAATATTTAAATGCTCAAATATCTCCAAACTAAAATGTTTCATGTTGGAAATAATCCAACTATGGACCAGGAGTAGTTTGGTGATTTTTGAAGTTGCCTAGGTATTTTATTAAATTCAACAAAGTTGCAGAAGTATTAAAAAACAGAAAACAGAAGAAAATGGAAAAAACCTTACCTGTCGCCCAGCACCGGCCCACCTGCCGGCCCAGCCCAGCACCGCGCCAGCAAGCTGCTTGCGGCCAGGCAGGCAGGCAGGTGCTCGACGGCGAGCACCGCATGGGTGTCACGCACCTGCTCGCCGCCTCGCCGCCTCCCTCTCCCGGCTAACGCTGTGGATCGGCCTCCCTCTCTCCCCCGAACCCCCCAGACACCCCCTCTCCTCTCCAGCTCCTTCCCCTCGCACGCCCCAGCCATGGCCGACGCCATCGCCGCCACCCCCTCGCCGTAGCCACGCCCTCCGTCCACCCCACGCCGTGCCACCGTGTCCAGGAGCTCCGCCGCCGTCCACTTCATCGAGCTAGCCGAGCCCCGTGTGCTCGTGCAGCCCGAGACCACCGCACCGACCTCGCCCGAGCTCACCGTCGCCGGAGATCCCCTTCAACGCCGTCGCCGCCTCAGCTCGTCCCCGACCTCGCCGGTGGCCTCTACGGGAGCGCTGTGAGCCTAGCTACTCCTCCGACCCTCTCTCTCTCATTCCTGAGCTGTGTAGCCACCGCACGAGGATCACACGCCCGCACCGCCGCGGATCTCGTCGCCGACGTGCTTCCGACCACACTCCGGCCACAAGATGGTGTCCATCTTACTCACCGAGTCCCGCAGCACCTAGCTAGCCACTCCACGAGCCTCACCGACCCCTCTAGCGCCAAGTTCATCTTTGACCGAACCCCGGTGGCCGCCAAAGTCGTCGCCGGCGCCAACTCCGGCCACCCCGACCCCAACGGACTCCACCAAGAGCTGCGGCTTGTCCTCAGCTCCACTCCGGTGGTCTCCGCGGCCCATTTGGTGGCCGAAATGGCCAAAACCACTCCCGCCGCCGCGTCGGGCTCGCCGGCATTGCTGGCTTTGACTTTGACCACGGGTGGTCCCTGGTTGACTCCCCTGAGTCAATGACAGGTGGGGCCCAGCCCTGTTAATTAAACATGTTTAGTTTTAATTAAACATTAATTAAAATAATCACCCTGACATGCGGGACCCACTGTCAGGTTTGACCCAGACCTGTTCCGTTGACCTGCTGACGTCACACTGACGTCAGGCTGATGCAATAATGATTTTCTGGAATTATTCTAATATAGGAAATTCCAGAATATAATTTAAACTTCAAAAATTCATAACTTTTATTCTGTAACTCCAAATCAGACAAATTATATATGAAAAATGATCAGAAAAATCCAATCTATCCATCTGTACTATTTTCATGCATGACTAAACAAGTTAACTTGATGTTTAATGCAGAACAAGGAAAAGCACTTTAAAAGGCCATGGTTGAGTTTGAAATTTGAATCTTTGATTCAAATTTGTTCAAACCCTTCTGGTTTTAGTTGCATTAGCCCAACACACTCATATTGCCATGTCTCATGCATGCATCATATTGTTGCACATTGTTTGGTGATGGTTGTGTATCGGTGTCCTTTGCGACAGGTTCTGCCTCCGAGGAGTACCGTGATTACCCTAATGAAGAACCGTATCAGTGCATCGAACCATCAGGCAAGCAACCAACCATTTGATCATATCGATACAATCCCATGTTCTCGCTCCTGCTCTCTTTTACTGCATTAAGACAACGCGTTTCAAACTGCTGTGTGCTACGGTAGATGAACCCATTTCCTCTGCATGACCTGTCATTGCCACAATAACTAGATGAAACCCACTAGCATGTGTAGGAGTTGATTGAGCCATATGTATGTGTTGTTCCTACCTTGCTATGCCTGCTATGCTTAGAGTCGTGTCAGGTCTGGTTCATCTGGGTGATGGGCTAGAGTGAAATGATTATGTCGGTAATGAGAGTGGTGTGGTGAACACGATTTGGTAAAGGTATCGATGAGATGCCATGTAGGAGTACATGGTGGGTTGTTTCATTGAAGTCGACCTTAAGCACTGAGATATGTATGTGTGATTTAAGAATCAGCTACTACCATGCATTGGGCCCGAAACCAATGGACCCTCTCGGCTTCTTATTCACCCTAGTTCTCCGTCCAGGAGTTGCAAGTAGTTTCTGGTGTTTGTAGTCTACTGGAGGCCGTGGACAGCGCTGACCGTAGGGGTGGGCTGTGATGCGGTAGGTACGTGGCCGGGTGTACCGAATACCCGTTAGGTATCTCGGGAACCCTGTTCACATCGTTCGGGGCCGTATGGGAAACCTCGGCCGGACTCCCTGCGGATGGAACCTGGATAGGCGATAAACCTGGACTGGAGGCTTAGGTGGTTAGGTAGGTCGTGGCCGACACCCACGTTGGGCTTCCGCTTGAAGGTTGCCGAGTACATGTCGTGTAAACGACGGTAAGTGGTGAGAGCGTGTATGAAGAAGTACACCCCTGCAGGGTTAACATGATCTATTCGAATAGCCGCGTCCGCGGTAAAGGACTACTTGGTTGCCTATACAGTTCATAGACAAGTAAATGGAAACTACTAAAAGCCTCAAGATAAGTGTGAGTGCCGAGGATGGCTCTTCCGTAGGAAGACGGACGCGGATCCTCGGTAGTGTATTGAAGTGGTGAGTAGTGGACTCGTGTGCGCAAAACCATTTCAAGTTGAAGTATCGTAGGATAGTCTAGCCAAGAGTCAAAGCTGGCTTGCTGCAATAACTCCACCAACCCTTCTTGACAATGTGCATGTATGTAGGATCTGATGTAAGTCTTGCTGAGTACCTTTGTACTCATGTTGCTATAATTTACATTTTACAGAAGACGCTGCAACCCCTTCTGATGGGTTCTACATAGACGTTGACATAAACGAGTAGGCTGAAGGCCCAGGTGGTGATCCTGAGCTTATGAAGGACCACGTAGTATAGCTAGGCTTTCCAAGCCTCTTTAATTTTACTAGTTGTCTGTACTCAGACAAGTTACTTCCGCTGCTGGTTTGTATGACTGTATGACTTGAATGTTGGGTCGTGAGACCCGTACCTTTGTGTATGTTATGTATGGCTCCCTGAGCCTTAAATAAAGTACTTGTGTCGTAGAGTCATGTTGTGATGCTTCGTTGTATTTGCACATATCGAGCATATTGTGTGTATGATTGAAATGCTTGGTATGTGTGGGATCTGACTACCTAGTTGTTTATCTTCAGTAGCCTCTCTTACCGGGAAATGTCTCCTAGTGTTACCGCTGAGCCATGGTAGCTTGCTACTGCTCTGGAACACTTAGGCTGGCCGGCATGTGTCCTTCTTCGTTCCTGTGTCTGTCCCTTCAGGGAAATGTCACGCATTGAGTACCGGAGTCCTGTTAGCCCGCTACAGCCCGGTTTACCGGAGTCCTGCTAGCCCAGTGCTACAGCCCGGACCCACTTGCTGATGACCGACACGTTCGAAGCTGGGTCATGGATGCCTGTCCCTGTAAGTCTGTGCCACTTTGGGTTTACGACTAGTCATGTCAGCCCGGGCTCCTTATCATATGGATGCTAGCGACACTATCATATACGTGAGTCAAAAGGCGCAAACGTTCCCGGGCAAAGGTAAGGCGACACCCGTGGGGATACCGTGCGTGAGGCCGCAAAGTGATATGAGGTGTTACCGGCTAGATCGATGTGACATCGAGTCGGGGTCCTGACAGCGTTGGCATCAGAGCCGGACTGCCTGTAGGTTCTCCAAGCCAAACTGGTCGATGTTGAGTCTAGAAATTCTTTAGTTATATGTAGGGGAATTGTTTGTGGGTTGGAACGTAAGGCTCTTTTTTACTCCTTTATCTTATGACATTCTGATCTGAGTCAGTCTATTCTTCCACCGGGGGTTAAGGAATTAGGATCTATGCTCTCTATTAGGTTCACGTGTTACTAATCAGTAGTACCTTATAGGTTTGATGGATACAAGCCTAGTTCAGTTCTACTACCACATTATGTTGCTAGGATGGACTCAGAACTTGATATGATGACGTTGAGTGTGTATGTAATCCTTTGTCAAATGTCTCAAAATCCTTCTTGAGCATTTACAGCTGTTATGCTGCCGAAATTTTGCTAGAAATTCTAATGCCTTTGCATTATGACTGTGCTTTCAGATGGCCACTCGCGACCTCAATCAAGTGGTTCGCCTGACTCGATGCCTAGATGTACCCGGCCATACTGCCATGTTGGTCAGGGTAATGACCGAGGCTGGATACCGCTGGTATCCTGAGTACACGGTCGAAGAGCAATTTCGGGACTTCAATCAAAGCCAGTATCTCTGCACTGTCAGGATATTTCCATCTTATCCTGGATCCACCGAGCCCCTTCACTGCTCCTATGGACTCGGGGTTACTATTGAGATGGCTGTGCAGGACGCCGCCTACTCTATGATGACCATCATGCGAGTCAGATCTGGTCTATTTCGGGACTCTGAATTCCGGTATATGCCAGGATCACTTCTGGGAGCACAAGGGTATCTCCAGGCTATCTATGCTGACCCCACCCAGGAGGATTCACGGACTCGCACCACTGCTGAGATGCTCGAGGATAAGGACCGTGAAAATCGGGCCTTGAGGTTAGAGCTCTTCAATACCCGTGCTGACCACTGGGCCACTTTGACTCGGTTTGCACCGGCGGTGCAAGCTGGATATTCGGATATGCGCGACCTCTATCCTGTGAGATCTGCTCTGCCAGACGTGATGGGTTGGCGTGATGTAGGAGGCATCACCCCACCTCGCGGTCCCCGCAGGCCACCGTCTGTTGGTCCCCGACCTCATCCTAGCCCCTATGGTCCACAAGCTCCGCGAGATCGTCTGTTTCCGGATGATCATGTTGAGCTTCCAGGCTATGGAGGTGACTTCTACGAGGACTACTACGGATCGGTCTGAGTTAGTGGTAGTATCACTAGTTCGTGATAGCTGTGTCGTCTATCGTCTTGCGTGACTCGTGGGATATGACCTAGTTTGTACTCTTTCCGGAGATGTAGAAAAAACAATGTATAGGAGCTTGGGATGCCTCCGATAAGATGTAATCCTCTTTTCACCGTAATAGTACTTTGTTTGGTCTTGTACTAAACCCTGTATGGTGTGTATGACGATGGAATAAAGAAGCAGTTTCTGTATCTACCATGTCATACGGATGATCATCTTGCATTTCGAGTTATTCCTTACATTCTGTATCCTATGTCGGAATTTTATCATTCTGACTAAATCATTGTCTTGTTTACCTAGGATGGTCAACACGCGCACTAACCCTGCTCCTCAAGAGCAGGCCGAAGGCAGTGAAGTCAGGGATGCAAATCTGGCTCATCCCCCTTCCCTAGCCGAGGTTATGATGGAAGCTGAGAGAAACAAGCGGGAGACCAACCGTTTGTTGGAGCGTATTGAACAGAACACGGCACACCATCAGAGGACTAATGTGGTGTCACTCAGTGATTTTATCAAATTACATCCACCCACGTTCCACCACTCCGTCGAGCCTCTCGACGCTGATGACTGGCTTCGCAGTATTTCTCACAAACTGCGTTCCGCGCTGGTAGCGGAGGCTGACAAGGTCACCTTTGCTGCATATCATCTTGAAGGCCCCGCCAGTGTATGGTGGGAGAATTATGGAGCTATGCGCCCAGCGGGTCATGTTACTACTTGGGCTGAATTCAGTGAGGCTTTCCGTGAACATCACATTCCGGAGGGTCTCATGGACTGTAAACGTGAGGAATTTTGCAATTTCACCCAAGGCCGACTCTCTGTGGATGCTTACAGCAGGGAGTTTGGTAACCTCGCACGATATGCAACCGAGGAAGTTTCTACTGACGCCAAGAAGCAAGCAAGGTTCCGTAAGGGACTTAGTCCTGAGCTTCGCCGCGACCTTCGTCTGCATGAGTGCACATCTTTTCAGAAACTTGTCAACAAGGCCATCAGTGCTGAAACTGGTCAGACTGATTATGACGCAACACGCAAGCATGGCCGTGACATGGGTTCCTCATCCGGTGCTGGTTCTCAGAAGCGCCGCGTGTGGGTGCCCAACACCGCCCTGCCACCCAGGTTCACACCGAGGCCATCTTTCCAGGCGCCTCGCCCTGTTCAACAGTCTGCACCAGCCAAGCCCTATGGGGGTCCAACCAACAATGCTCCCCCACGTACCAGCTCCGTGACCTGTTTCAAGTGTGGGGAATCTGGCCACTATATGCGTGAGTGTCCCCAGACCAACCCCAACCAGTCTGCTAAAGCTGTTGGCCGTGGCAAGCCGACAGGAAAAGTATTCCACGCCAAGCCGGTCACCGCCTCACGTGGCCATGTCAACTGTATCTCTGCCGAAGAAGCTCAAGAAGATCCCAACGTCGTTCTCGGTACGCTTCTTGTTAATTGCCACCCGGCATCTGTTCTTTTCGATACAGGAGCCTCTCATTCATTTATATCCGAGAACTATGCTCGTTTGCATAACACTGCATTCTGTGACATGCCATCCACTATGGAAATTTCTACTCCTGGGTCTAGATGGCAGACCTCTAGGGTAAGTTATGGAAATGAAATCCAAGTCGACAGACTTGTTTTTCTTGCATCTTTGATAGCTCTCAAATCTTCAGACATTAATATCATTTTGGGTATGGACTGGATGTCAGCTCATCATGCCAAAATTGATTGCTTCTCTAGGACTGTTCAACTCACTCACCCTTCGGGCAAGATAGTCAATGTCTTGACCCGATTAGCCAAGCGACAAATATATTCTCTTAACGCCAGCCCTTTGCCAGACCTTGAGGACGTTCCGGTAGTCCGTGACTTCCCGGATGTCTTCCCAGAGGAATTGCCAGGTGTTCCACCTGACAGGGATGTCGAGTTCGTAATAGACCTCATCCCAGGAACCGTGCCGATTGCTAGAAGACCCTATAAGATGGCACCCCTAGAACTAGCCGAGCTTAAGAAACAACTCGATGAGTCCTTGAAAAAGGGTTTCATCCGACCTAGTTCATCTCCGTGGGCTTGCCCCGTCCTATTCGTCAAGAAGAAGGATGGTACGGACCGGATGGTTGTGGATTATCGACCTGTCAATTTGGTCACAATCAAGAACAAATATCCGCTCCCCAGGATCAACGACCTGTATGATCAGCTCGCTGGATCCTCAGTCTTCTCCAAGATGGATTTGAGGTTGGGCTACCATCAAATCAAAATCAGAAACGGGGACATTCCTAAAACGGCCTTTGTTACTCGTTATGGCCAGTACGAGTACACCGTCATGTCCTTCGGCTTAACCAACGCTCCAGCCACCTTCTCTCGGTTAATGAACTCAATCTTCATGGAGTATTTGGATAAATTCGTCGTGGTTTACCTCGATGATATACTCATCTACTCCAAGAACGAGGAAGAACATGCCAAACATCTAAGGCTAGTGTTGCAGAAACTTCGAGAGCATCGCCTTTATGCCAAATTTTCTAAATGTGAATTCTGGTTGTCAGAAGTGACCTATCTGGGTCATGTAATATCTGGTAAAGGTATTGCTGTTAACCCTGAGCGAGTACAAGCCGTCCTTAATTGGACTCCACCTGAATCGGTCAAGCAAGTTCGGAGTTTTCTGGGCTTAGCGAGCTATTGTCGTCGCTTCGTCGAAAACTTCTCCAAAGTTGCCAAACCTCTAACCGAACTCCTCAAGAAAGATAAGAAGTTCGAATGGACTCCACAATGTGAGCACAGCTTTCAGGAACTGAAAAGACGCCTGACTTCTGCTCCCGTACTGGTACCGCCAGACTTTTCCAAGGACTTTGTTATCTACTGCGACGCCTCGCGACAAGGACTAGGTTGCATTCTCATGCAAGATCGACACGTAATTGCCTACGCTTCACGGCAATTGCACCCACATGAGGAGAATTATCCTACTCATGATCTAGAGCTTGCAGCCGTAGTCTATGCACTTAAGACCTGGCGACATTACCTCCTCGGTAACCGTTGTGAAATATTCACTGATCACCAAAGTCTGAAGTACATTTTCACCCAACCGGATTTGAATCTCAGGCAAAGACGTTGGGTTGAATTGATCACAGACTTCGACTTAGGAATAACCTACACCCCAGGGAAAGCCAACGTCATGGCTGATGCGCTAAGTCATAAATCTTATTGTAACAACCTGATGTTACAACAAAGTCAACCGCTTCTTCATGAGGAATTTCGGAAGCTTAACCTTCACATTGTTCCTCAAGGTTTTCTTTCCACCTTGGTGGCAAAACCTACCCTTACGGATCAGATTATCAAAGCACAGAAGGTAGATCCGGGAATCTCCCACATCAAGAGAAACATCAAGAAAGGAATTGCGAATTGTTTCTCCATTAATGATCAAGGGGTCGTATACTTCGGGAATCGACTAGTGGTTCCCAAAGTGCGAAACCTGAGGCGATTGATTCTTAAGGAAGCTCATGAATCTCCTCTCACCATTCATCCCGGTAGTACTAAGATGTATCAGGACCTACGCCAGAGGTTCTGGTGGACTAGGATGAAGAGAGAAATTGCTCAGTATATTGCTAATTGCGACGTCTGTCGTCGTGTAAAAGGAGAGCATCAACGGCCTGCTGGCACCCTTCAACCCTTAGCTATTCCTGAATGGAAATGGGATAAAATTGGTATGGACTTCATTACCGGTTTTCCCAGGACCAAGAGAGGGAATAATGCTATCTTCGTCGTTGTCGATCGTCTTTCCAAAGTAGCCCATTTCCTACCTGTTCGTGAGAGTATAACCGCTATTCAATTGGCAGACTTATACATCTCCCGTATAGTGTCTCTCCATGGTGTTCCTTTGGAAATTAACTCGGATCGAGGAAGTCTTTTCACCTCTCGATTTTGGGAAAGCTTCCAAAATGCTATGGGAACCCGTCTCTCCTTTAGCACCGCCTTCCACCCTCAGTCGAGTGGTCAAGTGGAACACGTCAACCAGATTCTAGAAGACATGCTTCGAGCCTCTGTTATCTCATTCGGAATGGATTGGGAGAAGTGCCTTCCATTTGCCGAATTCGCTTACAACAACAGCTATCAATCTAGCTTGGGTAAAGCCCCTTTTGAAGTTCTCTATGGACGACGGTGTCGAACACCCCTTAACTGGTCAGAGACCGGGGAAAGACAATTCTTTGGCCCGGATATGATTCAGGAAGCAGAAGAACAAGTTCGCATCGTTCGTGAAAAGTTGAAAACAGCCCAATCCCGTCAAAAGAGTCAATATGACCGAAAACATAAGGCTATGACTTTCGAGGTTGACGAGAAGGCTTATCTCCGGGTCACCCCTCTGAAGGGAACCCATCGTTTCGGTATCAAAGGCAAATTGGCTCCTCGTTACATTGGACCCTTTCGCATTCTCGCCAAACGAGGAGAAGTTGCCTACCAATTGGAACTACCTCCGCACCTCTCCAGAGTCCACGATGTCTTCCACATTTCTCAACTTAGGCGTTGCTTCTCGGATCCTATCCGTGGAGTGGACCACGAAACGCTTGATCTCCAAGATAATCTTACATATCGAGAGTACCCCATTCGTATCCTCGATCAGGCCGAACGTACCACTCGACGTCATAATATCAAGTTTCTCAAAGTACAATGGTCGCACCATTCTGAGGATGAAGCAACTTGGGAAAGGGAGGATCGTCTTTGACTCGAGTATCCCGCCCTCTTCCCGGAGGAACCCAAATCTCGGGACGAGATTCTTTTGAGTGGGGGTGAGTTGTCACATCCTAGTTAGCCATGCATTAGAGTGTTGCATCATGTTTACTTTCTCATCAGAAACCTGAAATGGGGATGACAGAACCCCCAGTCCCCTCTGAAACCAATTAGGGTTTACTAAAAACATTTTCAATGAACCTGAAATGCTCTTCTAAAATGCCCATCATTTTTGTCTTGGTTCAGAACCTCTGCCAAAAGTGGTGCACATTTTCCTAGGCCATCCTAGGGTTCTTGAATTAAATCATAAATATTTGAATTTGGGCATTTAAAATTATATAAAATATTTAAATGCTCAAATATCTCCAAACTAAAATGTTTCATGTTGGAAATAATCCAACTATGGACCAGGAGTAGTTTGGTGATTTTTGAAGTTGCCTAGGTATTTTATTAAATTCAACAAAGTTGCAGAAGTATTAAAAAACAGAAAACAGAAGAAAATGGAAAAAACCTTACCTGTCGCCCAGCACCGGCCCACCTGCCGGCCCAGCCCAGCACCGCGCCAGCGAGCTGCTTGCGGCCAGGCAGGCAGGCAGGTGCTCGACGGCGACCACCGCATGGGTGCCACGCACCTGCTCGCCGCCTCGCCGCCTCCCTCGCCCGGCTAACACCGTGGATCGGCCTCCCTCTCTCCCCCGAACCCCCCAGACACCCCCTCTCCTCTCCAGCTCCTTCCCCTCGCACGCCCCAGCCATGGCCGACGCCATCGCCGCCACCCCCTCGCCGTAGCCACGCCCTCCGTCCACCCCACGCCGTGCCACCGTGTCCAGGAGCTCCGCCGCCGTCCACTTCATCGAGCTAGCCGAGCCCCGTGTGCTCGTGCGGCCCGAGACCACCGCACCGACCTTGCCCGAGCTCACCGTCGCCGGAGATCCCCTTCAACGCCGTCGCCGCCTCAGCTCGTCCCCGACCTCGCCGGTGGCCTCTACGGGAGCGCTGTGAGCCTAGCTACTCCTCCGACCCTCTCTCTCTCATTCCTGAGCCGTGTAGCCACCGCACGAGGATCACACGCCCGCACCGCCGCGGATCTCGTCGCCGACGTGCTTCCGGCCACACTCCGGCCACAAGATGGTGTCCATCTTACTCACCGAGTCCCGCAGCACCTAGCTAGCCACTCCACGAGCCTCACTGACCCCTCTAGCGCCAAGTTCATCTTCGACCGAACCCCGGTGGCCGCCAAAGTCGTCGCCGGCGCCAACTCCGGCCACCCCGACCCCAACGGACTCCACCAAGAGTTGCGGCTTATCCTCAGCTCCACTCCGGTGGTCTCCGCGGCCCATTTGGTGGCCGAAATGGCCAAAACCACTCCCGCCGCCGCGTCGGGCTCGCCGGCGGCTAAACGCCAGCGTCGCTGGCTTTGACTTTGACCACGGGTGGGCCCTGGTTGACTCCCCTGAGTCAATGACAGGTGGGGCCCAGCCCTGTTAATTAAACATGTTTAGTTTTAATTAAACATTAATTAAAATAATCACCCTGACATGCGGGACCCACTGTCAGGTTTGACCCAGACCTGTTCCGTTGACCTGCTGACGTCACACTGACGTCAGGCTGACGCAATAATGATTTTCTGGAATTATTCTAATATAGGAAATTCCAGAATATAATTTAAACTTCAAAAATTCATAACTTTTATTCTGTAACTCCAAATCAGACAAATTATATATGAAAAATGATCAGAAAAATCCAATCTATCCATCTGTACTATTTTCATGCATGACTAAACAAGTTAACTTGATGTTTAATGCAGAACAAGGAAAAGCACTTTAAAAGGCCATGGTTGAGTTTGAAATTTGAATCTTTGATTCAAATTTGTTCAAACCCTTCTGGTTTTAGTTGCATTAGCCCAACACACTCATATTGCCATGTCTCATGCATGCATCATATTGTTGCACATTGTTTGGTGATGGTTGTGTATCGGTGTCCTTTGCGACAGGTTCTGCCTCCGAGGAGTACCGTGATTACCCTAACGAAGAACCGTATCAGTGCATCGAACCATCAGGCAAGCAACCAACCATTTGATCATATCGATACAATCCCATGTTCTCGCTCCTGCTCTCTTTTACTGCATTAAGACAACGCGTTTCAAACTGCTGTGTGCTACGGTAGATGAACCCATTTCCTCTGCATGACCTGTCATTGCCACAGTAACTAGATGAAAGCCACTAGCATGTGTAGGAGTTGATTGAGCCATATGTATGTGTTGTTCCTACCTTGCTATGCCTGCTATGCTTAGAGTCGTGTCAGGTCTGGTTCATCTGGGTGATGGGCTAGAGTGAAATGATTATGTCGGTAATGAGAGTGGTGTGGTGAACACGATTTGGTAAAGGTATCGATGAGAGGCCATGTAGGAGTACATGGTGGGTTGTTTCATTGAAGCCGACCTTAAGCACTGAGATCTGTATGTGTGATTTAAGAATCAGCTACTACCATGCATTGGGCCTGAAACCAATGGACCCTCTCGGCTTCTTATTCACCCTAGTTCTCCGTCCAGGAGTTGCAAGTAGTTTCTGGTGTTTGTAGTCTACTGGAGGCCGTGGACAGCGCTGATCGTAGGGGTGGGCTGTGATGCGGTAGGTACGTGGCCGGGTGTACCGAATACCCGTTAGGTATCTCGGGAACCCTGTTCACATCGTTCGGGGCCGTATGGGAAACCTCGGCCGGACTCCCTGCGGATGGAACCTGGATAGGCGATAAACCTGGACTGGAGGCTTAGGTGGTTAGGTAGGTCGTGGCCGACACCCACGTTGGGCTTCCGCTTGAAGGTTGCCGAGTACATGTCGTGTAAACGACGGTAAGTGGTGAGAGCGTGTATGAAGAAGTACACCCCTGCAGGGTTAACATGATCTATTCGAATAGCCGCGTCCGCGGTAAAGGACTACTTGGTTGCCTATACAGTTCATAGACAAGTAAATGGAAACTACTAAAAGCCTCAAGATAAGTGTGAGTGCCGAGGATGGCTCTTCCGTAGGAAGACGGAGGCGGATCCTCGGTAGTGTATTGAATTGGTGAGTAGTGGACTCGTGTGCGCAAAACCATTTCAAGTTGAAGTATCGTAGGATAGTCTAGCCAAGAGTCAAAGCTGGCTTGCTGCAATAACTCCACCAACCCTTCTTGATAATATGCATGTATGTAGGATCTGATGTAAGTCTTGCTGAGTACCGTTGTACTCATGTTGCTATAATTTACATTTTTACAGAAGACGCTGCAACCCCTTCTGATGGGTTCTATGTAGACATTGACATCAACGAGTAGGCTAAAGGCCCAGGTGGTGACCCTGAGCTTGTGAAGGACCACGTAGTATAGCTAGGCTTTCCAAGCCTCTTTTATTTTACTAGTTGTCTGTACTCAGACAAGTTACTTCCGCTGCTGGTTTGTATGACTGTATGACTTGAATGTTGGGTCGTGAGACCCGTACCTTTGTGTATGTTATGTATGGCTCCCTGAGCCTTAAATAAAGTACTTGTGTCGTAGAGTCATGTTGTGATGCTTCATTGTATTTGCACATATCGAGCATATTGTGTGTATGATTGAAATGCTTGGTATGTGTGGGATCTGACTATCTAGTTGTTTATCTTTAGTAGCCTCTCTTACCGGGAAATGTCTCCTAGTGTTACCGCTGAGCCATGGTAGCTTGCTACTGCTCTGGAACACTTAGGCTGGCCGGCATGTGTCCTTCTTCGTTCCTGTGTCTGTCCCTTCGGGGAAATGTCACGCTTTGAGTACCGGAGTCCTGTTAGCCCGCTACAGCCCGGTTTACTGGAGTCCTGCTAGCCCAGTGCTACAGCCCGGACCCACTTGCTGATGACCGACACGTTCGAAGCTGGGTCATGGATGCCTGTCCCTGTAAGTCTGTGCCACTTTGGGTTTACGACTAGTCATGTCAGCCCGGGCTCTTTATCATATGGATGCTAGCGACACTTTCATATACGCGAGCCAAAAAGCGCAAACGGTCCCGGGAAAAGGTAAGACGACACCCGTGGGGATACCGTGCGTGAGGCCGCAAAGTGATATGAGGTGTTACCAGCTAGATCGATGTGACATCGAGTCGGGGTCCTGACAGCGTTGGTAGCTTTAGTTGCATTAGCCCAACACACTCATATTGCCATGTTTCATGCATGCATCATATTGTTGCACATTGTTTGGTGATGCCTGTGTATCGTTATCCTTTACGACAGGATCTGTCCCCGAGGAGTACCGTGACTACCCTAACGAAGAACCGTATCCGTGCATCGAACCATCAGGCAAGCAACCAACCATTTGATCATATCGATACAATCCCATGTTCTCGCTCCTGCTCTCTTTTACTGCATTAAGACAACGCGATTCAAACTGCTGTGTGCTACGGTAGTTGAACCCATTTCCTCTGCATGACCTGTCATTGCCACAGTAACTAGATGAAACCCACTAGCCTGTGTAGGAGTTGATTGAGCCATATGTATGTGTTGTTCCTACCTTGCTATGCCTGCTATGCTTAGAGTCGTGTCAGGTCTGGTTCATCTGGGTGATGGGCTAGAGTGAAATGATTATGTCGGTAATGAGAGTGGTGTGGTGAACACGATTTGGTAAAGGTATCGATGAGAGGCCATGTAGGAGTACATGGTGGGTTGTTTCATTGAAGCCGACCTTAAGCACTGAGATCTGTATGTGTGATTTAAGAATCAGCTACTACCATGCATTGGGCCCGAAACCAATGGACCCTCTCGGCTTCTTATTCACCCTAGTTCTCCGTCCAGGAGTTGCAAGTAGTTTCTGGTGTTTGTAGTCTACTGGAGGCCGTGGACAGCGCTGACCGTAGGGGTGGGCTGTGATGCGGTAGGTACGTGGCCGGGTGTACCGAATACCCGTTAGGTATCTCGGGAACCATGTTCACATCGTTCGGGGCCGTATGGGAAACCTCGGCCGGACTCCCTGCGGATGGAACCTGGATAGGCGATAAACCTGGACTGGAGGCTTAGCTGGTTAGGTAGGTCGTGGCCGACACCCACGTTGGGCTTCCGCTTGAAGGTTGCCGAGTACATGTCGTGTAAACGACGGTAAGTGGTGAGAGCGTGTATGAAGAAGTACACCCCTGCAGGGTTAACATGATCTATTCGAATAGCCGCGTCCGCGGTAAAGGACTACTTGGTTGCCTATACAGTTCATAGACAAGTAAATGGAAACTACTAAAAGCCTCAAGATAAGTGTGAGTGCCGAGGATGGCTCTTCCGTAGGAAGACGGAGGCGGATCCTCGGTAGTGTATTGAAGTGGTGAGTAGTGGACTCGTGTGCGCAAAACCATTTCAAGTTGAAGTATCGTAGGATAGTCTAGCCAAGAGTCAAAGCTGGCTTGCTGCAATAACTCCACCAACCCTTCTTGACAATGTGCATGTATGTAGGATCTGATGTAAGTCTTGCTGAGTACCTTTGTACTCATGTTGCTATAATTTACATTTTACAGAAGATGCTGCAACCCCTTCTGATGGGTTCTACATAGACATTGACATCAACGAGTAGGCTGAAGGCCCAGGTGGTGATCCTGAGCTTATGAAGGACCACGTAGTATAGCTAGGCTTTCCAAGCCTCTTTTATTTTACTAGTTGTCTGTACTCAGACAAGTTACTTCCGTTGCTGGTTTGTATGACTGTATGACTTGAATGTTGGGTCGTGAGACCCGTACCTTTGTGTATGTTATGTATGGCTCCCTGAGCCTTAAATAAAGTACTTGTGTCGTAGAGTCATGTTGTGATGCTTCGTTGTATTTGCACATATCGAGCATATTGTGTGTATGATTGAAATGCTTGGTATGTGTGGGATCTGACTACCTAGTTGTTTATCTTCAGTAGCCTCTCTTGCCGGGAAATGTCTCCTAGTGTTACCGCTGAGCCATGGTAGCTTGCTACTGCTCTGGAACACTTAGGCTGGCCGGCATGTGTCCTTCTTCGTTCCTGTGTCTGTCCCTTCGGGGAAATGTCACGCATTGAGTACCGGAGTCCTGTTAGCCCGCTACAGCCCGGTTTACCGGAGTCCTGCTAGCCCAGTGCTACAGCCCGGACCCACTTGCTGATGACCGACACGTTCGAAGCTGGGTCATGGATGCCTGTCCCTGTAAGTCTGTGCCACTTTGGGTTTACGACTAGTCATGTCAGCCCGGGCTCCTTATCATATGGATGCTAGCGACACTATCATATACGTGAGTCAAAAGGCGCAAACGGTCCCGGGCAAAGGTAAGGCGACACCCGTGGGGATACCGTGCGTGAGGCCGCAAAGTGATATGAGGTGTTACCGGCTAGATCGATGTGACATCGAGTCGGGGTCCTGACAAATACCCTACTCCAGTGTGTGGTGTGGTGGATTGCCTCTTGGGCTGATGATGATGAACAATACAAGGAAGAACAGCCTCGCGAGGGTCTGTTCTTGGCTCGGGGGGACGAACTGCTAGGGGGAGTTCAGTCACCCTTCTCTCTCTCCCGGATCTCGATCCCCTCTCTCTCTCTGTGGGTGGCTGGTCCTATTTATAGAGGCCCTGGTCCTCTTCCCAAATATCGAGCGGGAAGGGAGCCAACAATGGCGGGCTAATTTGAAGGGGGGCAGCTAGTACTAGCTATCCTGACAAAAGTAGTCTTCGCCTGCACAAAGCTCTGGTGGTGACGCCGTCTTGGGCTCCACGAAGACCTCCGTCTTGCAGTCCTCCTGGTCTTGGTCTTGTTGCACCGAAATGGCAACCTTTCCCTGATGCCTCGGTACTCCGCGGCTGCTCTTGCTCCCTTTGCACCAAAGAGGAAGGGAGGACACTGCGCGGGCTGGCGCCCTCCTGGCGCCTTTGGTCATCATGGCTTGCGTCACGAGCACCTCGTGAGGTACCCCGCCTTGATCTCTCCGCCTCCTCGCGAGCCAGCCTGATGAGGCCGTGCCTGAGGAAGCTCCGTGTCATCCGCCCCGTGAGGCTTGGCCCCTCGCGAGGGTCTTGGGTCTGTGTTGATGAAGATGGGCCGTGCTGGGCCCCCCTTTGAGCCACGCCGCAGGCCATAGGCAGGCAAGTCTGGGGACCCCCGTTCCCAGAACGCCGACAGTAGCCCCCGGGCCCAAGGCGCGCCCGGACTTGGCAGCGCAGGGAGGCGGAAGGGCAAGGGCGAAGCGCCATGGGCCCTAACAGCCTGCGGCCTTGGGCGCCGCGTGGCGGTTGATTGGACGTGGGCGGCACTGTTCCCCCACGCCCCCCTTATTTTGTGCCATGCTAGGCGGACTCGTAGTTGTATACAGTCGCTCCCCTTTCTGTCGCTCGAGCACCCTATGTCCTTCCTTCGCTTGAACTCCAGCTTCTGTTTTCAATCCAATCTCGAACTTTCCCCCCTCCTTCCCATCGCCATGGCTCCGACAAAGAAGGGAAGGGGGAAGAAACCCATGCCTCCGCCTTGCCCGCCGCCGTTGGCGGCCCCCGCCGAGGGCTTGGGCAAGGTCAGCTCGGCTCTGGCCACTATCTTCAACGAATGCGGGAGGACGACGGCCTGGCCCGCGTCCCACTTCTCCATCGACAGGATAGTCACCGAGGTCCCGTATTTCGCCGATGCCCTGTGGGCGGGTATGGTTCCTCCCTTTTCTGATTTCTTCAATGTCGTGCTTTCCCACTATCAGATCCACATGATGCATCTGGGTCCTGAATCCATCACCCTCCTTTCGGTCTTCGCCTTTGTTTGCGAAGCTATGATGGGCATCCTTCCTTCGGTTGCCTTGCTCTGCCACTTCTTCTCACTGCGCCTTGTCGACCCTACCCAATGCTGGGCGTGCATGAGCTTCGTTGCCGCGTCTGAGACAGCGGCCTCTGGGATTGACTTCAAGCTCCCTCTGCCCGCGGCTGGGTTCCGCGAGCGGTGGCTGTATGTGGATGCAGGGGTGCCCAGCCCCCTGCTATCGGAGCCAACTTCGCCTGCTGTCCCCAATTCGGGCTGGGGCCAGGAGACGCTTGAGAGCCCCCGGCTTGTCTTCGTCTGGCACCGCTTCACGTTCCTGAGGTCGCTTGGCGTGACAGCGCCCAAGGTGGTGAAGGAGTTCCTGCTACGCAGCGTTGCTCCTCTCCAACGCCACTCCCGCCGGATGTGGGCCTTCAACGGGCGCGATGATCGTATGAGGCTCCAGGAAGAGGACCTGACTCCTAAAGTGCTGAGGACAGCGCTCTTGACCCTGACTGGGGACCCCAACCCTGGCAGCATGTAGCAGGGAGGGGCCTTGCTATACCTCTGCCAGAGCAGGGGCGATTTTGTGAAGCAGATGCCTATCTTTGATGAGTGGGGGTCGCGCCCCGCCGGCCTCCAGGGACCTCGCGAGAACCCAGTGATGGTGACTGCCCTTCCAGTCGGCCACGGTGACTCTTCCTCAAGCGGCGGAGCAGGGAGGCATGAGGCGCCAGAGGCCGAGGGGGCTCCCGGCGGGGTGAGAGCGCAGGGCGATGCTCATGAGGGAGCGGCTCCTGGGGCCCGTGCCGCTGAGGCCGAGGGTGGTAAGCAGCTGCCCTCAGCGCCTGTGAATGAGGCCCCTGAGGCTCCAGCTGCTTCTCTTGGCGAGGCGATTGGCAGCGCGCATCAGGCGGGCGCCTCTGACGCAGATCGCCTTGACGCTCCATCTTCGTCGCAGGTCGATCCCTGCGCCCAACTCTTGGGCCGCTTCCGCGTGGACTTTGAGGCCCTCCGGAAGAGAAGGGAGGCCCTGGGCGACGATTACCCTTGTCGCCTGCTGAAGCATAGGAAGTACTTCGCCATTGATGAGTAAGCCTTCTCCTTTCCCAGCTCCCGATCATTTTGTTGCTTTTACTGACCCTTGCTCCGCAGGCCCCTTCCAGCCGAGCTCGCGGAGACGGCTGAGGTGCCGTCCCCCTTGGCTTCGCCCCCCCCCCACCGTCCTCAAGTGCTCCTAGCAGCAGAGCCCTTGCGGTGAGGGCGATCGGAGAGGCGAACCGTCTCGAGGCGCATCGTGGCCCTGCGCACCTCACGATCCTCCTTCGCGGGCCTTCTCGTGGCATAGCCAGCCTGCCGTGGGCTTCTCGCCTGGTCGTGGACTACAATTGGCTGAGGCGCTCCCTGCGCTCTTCACCTGGGGACAGGCTGGCTCCAGGCCGGGCTTCTGGCGTGGCGTGCCCGGCCGTCGCGAGGGTGCCAGCCCCCAGCCCCCTGCCCAGAGGGGGAGTGCTGATTTGTGGCCCCCGGCGCTTGCTTGGGGCCGATGATGGTGTGGAAGACGTGCTTGAGCGCGCTTGGGAACGTCGCGCTCTCCGCCAAGGATTCCTTCGAAGGGCGGCTGACGCGGTAAGCCTGCTTGGTGAGGAGCTTGCTGATGAAGACGCGCGCCTTGAGGCCGAGGGCCTGTGCCTGGCTGTAGAGAGGCGCGAGCTGGAGGGTGCCATCGCCCTTGCATGCCGTCAGCGCGATCTTGACGATGCAGAGGCCAAGGCGTCGCTGGTGGCCTCTCGGGAGGCCCGATCTTGGGCCGCCGAGGAGGCCCGGGAAGCTGATCGGCGGCGAACGGTGGCGGAGGAGCGGGCTCGGGAGCTCCTGGCCTGGTGCCACTCACTGGAGGAGCAGGTGGAGCTGCACGAGGCAGCCCTCGCGTCGATGAAGGTGGCCTCTGGCGACTCAGCTGAGCTCCAGAAGCGTGAGGAGGCGCTGACGCTAGAAGCCGCCGAACGTACCCACGAGTACGAGCGTCTGGAGACGAGGGAGCGCTTGGTGACGCAGGCGGAGGATGATGTCGCTGCATAGGAAGCCCGTGTCCTGGAGGAGGTCGGACGCTGGGTGGCAATGGCGCATTTGAACCTCGAGCACAAGTTCCAAGAGAAGCTGGGGTTGATCCGGGCCGAGGCTGAAGGCAGGACTGCTGCCTTGAGGGTCAAGCTGGAGGAGGCAACGCGGCGGGCCGATGCTTTTCGGGCCGCCCTTGAGGTGACGCAAGGTGAGTTAACCACCTCCCAGGCCGAGGTGCTCCTTCTCCACCAGCGGGTGGAGGAGGCTGAGGTCGTTGCGCGCCAGAATGCGGACGAGATACGTCAGCGGCGGATCTTGGAGCATGAGCACGGCCCCATGCTCACCACCCTCCGGGAGAGAGCCAACGCAGCCTTGGTCAACATCTGCGAGGCGGTTGTTGGCGAGCCGCACGCAGTCAACTACGCCGGCAATCTTCAGTTCTTCACTGACGTGGTGACGCAGCTGGAGGCGCGGTCGGTCAGGGCTGACAGGTTGGTGGAGGAGAGGAGCCGCGCCCTGCTCGGGCGCGCCTTTTCTCGCGTCTTCAGCCATCTCCGGAACATGGATCCCCACTTCGATTTCAACGCCGCCATCGCACCAGTCCCCCAGGCCGTCCGAGACGATCTGGCGCACTGGGTGGAAGACAATGTGGATGCGCTTATCAGGGCCTTCGCTTTAGACAACGACGGCGTGATCGTGGCTGCCGATGAGGGCGGTGGGGTCAACGGCCCTGACGCCGCTGGCGGCGACGCGGTCAGCGATGGCGAGTTCAGCGACGCCAGCAACGGCTCGGGTGGTGCTCCAGAGTACGCATTGGGAGATTTATCTGACTGATTGTGCATCGTTCTTACTTCCTTACCCTGCATGAATAGAACTCAGGTTTTGGCCTGATGGTGGTGAGAGCATTTTGGAGGGGGAGCCCCTTATGTAAAACTTGTGTTCATCGTATTAGTAGACGCTACATTTCCCATGCGCCCACGCCAAGTGGTTGGCTTAAGCGACGCGCTGGTCGGCTAGTTTACCTTTGTCCCGTGCTGGCCCTGAGGTAGCCCGTGGGAGGCTGCGGTGTCCTGAGTGTTCCCTGATTGGATCCGTAGGATATGCAGTAAAACACCCTCCTGAGAGGATGCGGCGGCGGCAGTCTGGGCTGCGCGCAAGCTAGGCCTGACCCGGCTCGCGAGGGGCTCACGAGGGGAGGCAACTGAGGTGAAGTGGTAACCAAAACGCGAGAAATTGCTCGAACGAGACTAAGCACCCCTTCCTCGAACACACGCAAATCTCAAATTCGAATCCAACTTGAATCTAGCGGGGGAAAGCGACAACCAAAGGGAAAAGCAATGAAACCAGACAAAAGGACGCGTCCGGCACCTAATCTAGTCTTGGACGTCTTCTCACCAGCGCGGAGCTATGTGCTGCCACTGGTCATGGGAGGGAGCCCCAGGGCCTGAGGCCGGCACCACTGAGACTCCGGGGCGTGTACAGCCCCACTCATTATTACGTGAGAGTGTCACGGGGCGGCGAGCTTCACAGGCACTGGGCCATCTTCACTGGTACCGGCCTTGCTTCATATCGCCAGACGAGGGCCCCGCCTTGCGCCACACTCTAGTGTCATCAACGACGACCGGAAACCAGGACGCCGCCGATGGGGTAGAGCGGTCGCCAGCGGTTCCCCCGACGACCACGGGTCCTCCGCCAGGGGCAGGCCCTGAGGCACCTCCCCGGCGGAGGGCCTACCTCCTGAGAACACCTTGCTCCGAACGCCGCGGTGGTGATGTCGGATCTTGGCCCCTCTCCTGCAGCCCCCTGCGCCCTCCTCCCGAGGGGTAGGAGACTGTGGGAGCGGGGCAGCTGCTCGCTGTGGCGACCTGCACCTCCTGCGATCCATGGTTAGCGTATGCCTGCTCCTGAAGAATTAGCGGTACCCGATAATCGTTGCCTCCAGCGTGCCCAATGGGACCGTCCCGGGACTCCTGGAAGGGCTCATGAAAGCACAAGTGCTCCCTAGGTGGTTTTGATAATTGCTGACAACATATCTCTTGTTGGACTAACATTTCTATCTAGCATGTTTCAGATAAGTTCAACAATGGAGTGGCATGGACTAAAGGTTGTGGAACTCCTTCAAGATGCTAAGGACAAAGGATTGGCTAAAGCTTCAAGCTCAAGACTCTTCATTTTACATTTTAGTGATCCAAGATCACATTGAGTCCATAGGAAAAGCCAATACTATCAAGGAGGGATGAGGTGTTGCTTAATGAGCCTCTTGCTTCATGTGCTTAGTGATATGCTCCAAAACCCTCAACTACTTTCCCATATCCACATATGACCTAAACCCTAAGCCAAACTCGGTCCTACCGATTCTTCCTATCCGGCGCCACCGAGTTTTCACTTGTCATTAGCCACTGCCAAACCCTAGCAATTCGGTTCTACCGATAGGGATCTCGGTCTCACCGAGATGGGATTGCAAACTCTCTATTACCTATTGCAATATTCTCGGTCCCACCGAGATATGCAATCGGTCCCACCGAGATTGCAATGTAAACTCAGTGTTTCCCCTTTGTAACTTTTCGGTCTCACCGAGTTCCACTCGGTCTCACCGAAAGAGCAAATCGGTCCCACCGAGTTTGCCTGACCAACTCTCTGGTTAGCTAATTACCAAATTCGGTCTCACCGAGTTTGTGTAATCGGTCTCACTGAGATTACGTTATGCCCAAACCCTAACCATATCGGTCCTACCGAGTTGCATGTCAGTCCCCCCAAAAATCTCTAACGGTCACTAGGTTTACATTTTCGGTCCGACCGAGTTTATTGATTCGGTCCCACCGAGATTGGAAAACTATGTAACGGTTGGATTTTGTGTGGAGGCTATATATACCCCTCCACCTCCTCTTCATTCGTGGAGAGATCCATCAGAACGCATACACCATTCCAACTCATATGTTCTAAGAGAGAACCACCTACTCATGTGTTGAGACCAAGATATTCCATTCCTACCATATGAATCTTGATCTCTAGCCTTTCCCAAGTTGCTTTCCACTCAAATATTCTTTCCACCAAATCCAAATCCTATGAGAGAGAGTTGAGTGTTGGGGAGACTATCATTTGAAGCACAAGAGCAAGGAGTTCATTACCTACACACCATTTGTTAGTTCTTGGAGAGTGGTGTCTCCTAGATTGGCTAGGTGTCACTTGGGAGCCTCCGACAAGATTGTGGAGTTGAACCAAGGAGTTTGTAAGGGCAAGGAGATCGCCTACTTCGTGAAGATCTACCGCTAGTGAGGCAAGTCCTGTGTGGGCGATGGCCATGGTTTGATAGACAAGGTTGCTTCTTCGTGGACCCTTTGTGGGTGGTTGCTTCTTCGTGGACCCTTCGTGGGTGGAGCCCTGTGTGGACTCGCGCAACCGTTACCCTTGGGTGGAGCCCTGTGTGGACTCGCACAACCGTTACCCTTCGTGGGTTGAAGTCTCCATCAACGTGGATGTAGGATAGCACCACCTATCCGAACCACGGGAAAAACATCCGTGTCTCCAATTGCGTTTGATCTCTCCAAACCCTTCCCTTTACATTCTTGCAAGTTGCATGCTTTACATTCCGCTGCTCATATACTCTTTGCATGCTTGCTTGATATGTATTGTGTGTGTTGAAATTGTGCCTAAACTCCACTTAAACTAAAAAAGCTTAAAAATTGCAACTTGAGCATTATGTGTCTAATCACCCCCCTCTAGACACATCTACTTCTAGATCCTACAAGTGGTATTAGAGCTTTGGTCTCCATTGCCTTGGTTAATCACCATTGGAGGAAGATGGATGTGTCTACATTAGGGAGTCTTAGGCATAGAGTGCCTATTCTTGATGGAGAGTATTTCCATGAGTGGAAAAATGAGATGCTTGTAATCTTCAATCAATATCATTTGAACAAGTATATTGCTAGCCCTTGTGCACCTCATATTGATCCTTTGCATCCTACCCTAGAGGAAGATATTGACATGATTCGCAATCCTAGAACTATTGAGCTCATCATTAGAGGATTGCCCAAAAATTTGATTGCTAGCTTGCCTACTCAAAATTGTGCCTATACTATATGGAAATTTCTTGAGGAACGATTTCCCAATCATTCCTTGAAAACTTTGGATGAAATTCTCCATAAATCTATTGCCTTGAGTAAGATGAACTCTAGTGATCCTAGTTTTGGTAAATGTCTTTTTGAACTTGCCAATCTTAAGCATGCTAAAGGAGATGTTGGAATCATTAATGATATCATATTCAAAGCTATAAGAATTCATAAAAGTGACCACTTTGATGATCATTTATCTAATGAATTACCCTCTCTAGGAAATGATGAGTCACAAGATCATGATGAACATGAATATTATGATGATGATGATAGTGACTTCGATCTTGATGATGCAATGAGACATTTTGGTCTTATGGCAAATCTTCGGGGATATGAATCAGGAGGAAAGGAATGGGTTCTTGATAGTGGATGTACTGATCATATGACCGGAGATGAAGAGATGTTTCGTGAGCTTGCTGAAAACAACGGCCCTCGAAAATATGTAACCTTTGGTGATAATTCAAAGGGTAAAGTGGTTGGCCTTGGTAAGGTGGCCATCTCACATGATAGTTCCATTCAAAATGTCATGCTCGTTGAATCTCTTGGCTACAACTTACTTTCAGTATCTAGACTTCCTGATTTCGGTTTGAATGTCCTATTTACTGAGGTAGATTGCCAAGTATTTCGTCGAGACAATCATAAAATGGTCTTTACGGGTATGCGTAGAGGTGATCTTTACATTGTCGATTTCTCTAAAAAGGCACAACCTAAAACTTGCTTTGTTGATAAATCCTCAAAAGGTTGGTTGTGGCATAGACGATTAGGTCACGTTGGCATGAGAAACCTTAACAAGCTTATTAAAGGAAATCATATCCTTGGAGTTAACGATGTCATATTTGATAAGGATAGACTTTGCACTGCTTGTCAAGCAGGTAAACAGGTTGGAGGAAGACATCCCGTGAAGAACATCATGACCACAAGGAGGCCACTCGAGCTACTTCACATGGATCTTTTTGGTCCCAACGCCTACAAGAGTCTTGGTGGAAATTCTTTTGGTTTAGTTATAGTTGATGATTTTTCAAGATTTACGTGGGTGTTCTTTCTTAATGACAAGTCGCAGGTCCAGAAGATCTTCAGAAACTTCGCTAGGAAGGCCCAAAATCAGTTTGATGTGAAGATCAAGAAGGTTTGGAGTGACAACGAAACGGAGTTCAAGAACGCAAATGTGGACACCTTTCTTGAAGAAGAAGGGATTTCACACGAGTTCTCGGCTACGTACACACCTCAACAAAATGGAGTTGTTGAGAGGAAGAACCGGACGCTCATCGAAATGGCAAGAACGATGTTTGATGAATACAAGACGCCGAAGCACTTTTGGGCAGAAGCGGTTGAGACAGCTTGTCACGCAACAAATTGCTTATATCTTCACAAGCTACTCGGCAAGACGGCATACGAGCTTCTCACCGGTAACAAACCCCAAGTTGGATACTTTCGAGTATTCGGCTCAAAGTGCTACATTCTTGATAAGCATCGTCGTTCAAAGTTTGCTCCTAAAACTCATGAAGGTTTTCTACTTGGTTATGGCTCAAACTCTCACACTTACCGTGTCTACAACAATTTCACCCGAAAGGTTGAAGAGACGGTAGATGTGAAGTTTGATGAATCTAATGGCTCGCAAGTAGAGCAATTGCCAATTGATGTAGGAGACAAAGACTCTTCAGAAGAAATTCAAGACTTGTCCATCGGCAAAATTCGTCCAACGGAGGTGAAGGAGAGTACTTCATCCGTCCAAGTGGAAGCTTCTACTTCACGACAAGGTGAACCAAGAATTGACACGGAAGCATCCACAAGTGGGACACACCAAGATGAAGAAAACAAGGAAGTACGTCAAGATGAACATCAACAACCTCCTTCTCCACCACAACAAGAGAACGACGACGTCAACAATGAAGAAGGCCAAGAAGAAGACCAAGATGAAGAAGATGTTCAACGAACACCCAAGCAAAAGCTCTCACGAGTTCGAGCAAGAATTGCCAAAGATCATCCCGTCGAGCAAATCCTCAATGATATACAAACCGGGAGAATCACTCGCTCAAAAACTCGTTTAGCTAACTTTTGTGAAAACTATTCATTCATCTCTAGCATTGAACCAATGAAGGTTGAAGAAGCATTGGAAGATCCAGATTGGATAAATGCTATGCATGAAGAGCTACACAATTTTGAGAGAAACCAAGTTTGGACATTGGTTGAGAAGCCCGACAACAACCACAACATCATTGGTACCAAATGGGTGTTTCACAACAAGCAAGATGAAGATGGACAAGTGGTTCGCAACAAAGCATGTCTCGTCGCCCAAGGGTACACACAAGTCGAAGGTATGGACTATGGTGAGACATATTCTCCCGTTGCTAGACTTGAGTCCATTCGCATCTTACTTGCCTATGCTAATCACCATAATATCACCTTGTACGAAATGGAAATTAAAAGTGCTTTTCTAAATGGTGAAATAGAGGAGGAAGTTTATGTCAAACAACCTCCCGGCTTTATCAATCCTAAGAAACCAAATCATGTTTACAAACTTCACAAAGCTCTTTATGGTCTTAAACAAGCTCCTAGAGCATGGTATAAATGCTTGACCAAGTTCCTTACTACAAGTGGTTTTGAAATTGGTAAAATTGATTCTACTCTTTTTACTAAAAGGGTTAATGGAGAACTATTTGTATGCCAAATTTATGTTGATGATATCATATTTGGTTCAACTAACCCTCTCTTTAGTGAAAAGTTTGGAAAGCTAATGTCAGAGAAGTTTGAGATGTCTATGATGAGTGAACTCAAATTCTTTCTCGGGTTGCAAATCAAGCAAACTAAGGAAGGTACATTTGTCTCTAAAACAAAGTACACCAAGGACTCATTCAAGAAGTTCAATATGCAAGAATGCAAAGGTATGTCTACACCCATGCCTACTAGTGGACATAATGATTTGACCAAAGATGGTGAACCTGTTGATCAAAAGGTTTATCGCTCTGTGATTGGTTCATTGTTATACCTATGTGCTTCACGTCCCGATATTATGCTAAGTGTGTGCATGTGTGCACGATATCAAGCTGCTCCTAAAGATTGTCATCTTAAGGCTGTGAAAAGGATAGTGAGATATTTAATCCATACACCAAATTTTGGCATTTGGTATCCTAAGAGGTCTTCTTTTGATCTTGTTGGCTATTCTGACTCGGATTATGCCGGAGACAAGGTTGATAGAAAGTCCACTTCGGGTACTTGTCAATTTTTTGGTAGATCTCTTGTGTCTTGGTCTTCCAAGAAACAAAACTCGGTATCCTTATCCACCGCTGAAGCGGAATACATTGCCGCTGGCTCATGTTGCGCTCAATTACTTTGGATGACCCAAACTCTTAAAGATTATGGGATTTATGTGAAACATGTTCCACTGCTTTGTGACAATGAAAGTGCTATCAAAATTGGTCATAATCCTGTACAACATTCTCGAACTAAGCATATTGAAGTTCGTCATCATTTCATTTGAGATCATGTTGCTAAGGGTGACATCAATCTTAAGCATGTTCGCACCGATAAGCAATTAGCGGATATATTCACTAAACCGCTTGATGAGAAAGTGTTTTGTAGGTTGAGAGGAGAATTGAACATCATTGATGCTTCGAACTTGGAGTAGAAACTCCATTGGATACATGCAAGACATGAGCTTATGACTAATCCATGATATATCTCTTATGATAACTATCTTATGTCTTGGATATATTTGCACCTTGCATGTTGTCTAACCCATGTAGGTGCTTGGTTGAATCTAATTCCATGAGATTGCGACTCACTCATATCTTGAGCAATCTCTACATCACCAAGACTCTACACAATAGTGGTTGAAGACAGGGAAGCACAAAACCACTCAAACATATCCTTTGACAAATTCTATGTTAAGCTTCATGATTGTCATTTTTGGATACACAAGTGCTCTTCCTTGCAAGAACTAAACCATGTAGGTAAATGAACTCAAACTCCAAGTGGTGCTCCCAACTCTTGATGAACTACATCAACCTTGAGCACCCACACAAGTTCAACTACATGAGCAAGAACCACACCACCACCCAAGGTATGTTATTCCATCTTAGGGAAGCTTTACTCCAAGACATGGGTCAAAGAAACTCAACAAGATGTGAATACATCAAGATGCTTAAACGAAAAATGGTAACCCCATTTTGAGCTTAAACGATGAGTATGACCTATGATCAAGTGTTCTCACTTGACTCCTAAGTCAATATACTCTAACATAGGTGACTATGTCACCGCCCAATTCTAGATGAAGTTCTCTTGTGTTCTTTTCTGAGTTATTGCATTTGTCCCTTGCATATTTGTTTCCTTCTTTTTCAAACAAAACAAAAACAAAAACTTCATCTAGAAACTTTCACTCTTTTCTTTTTTGGTTCTTGTTCTGCATATTTCTGCATCAAATTCCTTGCAAATCTTTCAGCTAATTCATTGCAAATCTTTGTGAGATCTTACTTGACTAGTGAGCTGAGGTGACAAGTGTTCTTCTCTGTGATGAACTCGGTTTCACCGAATTGCCATTTTTGGTCCAGCTGAATCCCTTCGGTACTACCGAAACATGCCACTCGGTGCCACCAATTTGGCAACAGGAAAAACAGTTTGCCACATATTCTATATTTCTTCTGATCCAGCTCCACTCAATGAATCTTGTCCTCTACAAGCATCACAGTTTTATTCCCTGCTTTGTACTGAATCTCAAGGACCAAAGCTATTCGATGGATTCCAGGAAAAACCTTCTTGGAAATTGATGTCAAAGGGGGAGAGAGAGATCACATCAAAGCTTATCATCAGGGAGAGAGAGATCACATCAAAGCTTATCATCAGGGAGAGAGAGATCACATCAAAAGCTCATCACCTACAAAGGAGAAAGTACTAAGGGGGAGAGAATACTCAAGGATCCCATATATTAAGGGGGAGAAAGAAATCTCCAAGGGGGAGAGAATACTCAAGGATCCCAGATGCTTGATGTTCAAGAGGAGAGATGCCACATGTCTTTTTGGGGGAAAGACATGTTCATATGAACTCATTTGAATTAAGTTCTATTCATATCTTTCAGCTCTGATTTACATGAGTGCATACATGTAGGGGGAGCCTATGCTTGTTACATGTCCTTCCAAAGCTTTACATGTTGTTCTTTATATCTTTATCTAAAGCTTTGATGTATGTTGACATCAATTACAAAAAAGGGGGAGATTGAAAGCACAAGTGCTCCCTAGGTGGTTTTGATAATTGATGACAACATATCTCTTGTTGGACTAACATTTCTATCTAGCATGTTTCAGATAAGTTCAACAATGGAGTGGCATGGACTAAAGGTTGTGGGAACTCCTTCAAGATGCTAAGGACAAAGGATTGGCTAAAGCTTCAAGCTCAAGACTCTTCATTTTACATTTTAGTGATCCAAGATCACATTGAGTCCATAGGAAAAGCCAATACTATCAAGGAGGGATGAGGTGTTGCTTAATGAGCCTCTTGCTTCATGTGCTTAGTGATATGCTCCAAAACCCTCAACTACTTTCCCATATCCACATATGACCTAAACCCTAAGCCAAACTCGGTCCTACCGATTCTTCCTATCCGGCGCCACCGAGTTTTCACTTGTCATTAGCCACTGCCAAACCCTAGCAATTCGGTTCTACCGATAGGGATCTCGGTCTCACCGAGATGGGATTGCAAACTCTCTGTTACCTATTGCAATATTCTCGGTCCCACCGAGATATGCAATCGGTCCCATCGAGATTGCAATGTAAACTCAGTGTTTCCCCTTTGTAACTTTTCGGTCTCAACGAGTTGCACTCGGTCTCACCGAAAGAGCAAATCGGTCCCACCGAGTTTGCCTGACCAACTCTCTGGTTAGCTAATTACCAAATTCGGTCTCACCGAGTTTGTGTAATCGGTCTCACCGAGATTACGTTATGCCCAAACCCTAACCATATCGGTCCTACCAAGTTGCATGTCAGTCCCACCGAAAATCTCTAACGGTCACTAGGTTTACATTTTTGGTCCGATCGAGTTTATTGATTCGGTCCCACCGAGATTGGAAAACTGTGTAACGGTTGGATTTTGTGTGGAGGCTATATATACCCCTCCACCTCCTCTTCATTCGTGGAGAGAGCCATCAGAACGCATACACCATTCCAACTCATATGTTCTGAGAGAGAACCACCTACTCATGTGTTGAGACCAAGATATTCCATTCCTACCATATGAATCTTGATCTCTAGCCTTTCCCAAGTTGCTTTCCACTCAAATCTTCTTTCCACCAAAATCCAAATCCTATGAGAGAGAGTTGAGTGTTGGGGAGACTATCATTTGAAGCACAAGAGCAAGGAGTTCATTACCTACACACCATTTGTTACTTCTTGGAGAGTGGTGTCTCCTAGATTGGCTAGGTGTCACTTGGGAGCCTCCGACAAGATTGTGGAGTTGAACCAAGGAGTTTTTAAGGGCAAGGAGATCGCCTACTTCGTGAAGATCTACCGCTAGTGAGGCAACTCCTGTGTGGGCGATGGCCATGGTGGGATAGACAAGGTTGCTTCTTCGTGGACCCTTTGTGGGTGGTTGCTTCTTCATGGACCCTTCGTGGGTGGAGCCCTATGTGGACTTGCGTAACCGTTACCCTTGGGTGGAGCCCTATGTGGACTCGCGCAACCGTTACCCTTCGTGGGTTGAAGTCTCCATCAACGTGGATGTAGGATAGCACCACCTATCCGAACCACGGGAAAAACATCCGTGTCTCCAATTGCGTTCGATCTCTCCAAACCCTTCCCTTTACATTCTTCCAAGTTGCATGCTTTACATTCCGCTGCTCATATACTCTTTGCATGCTTGCTTGATATGTATTGTGTGTGTTGAAATTGTGCCTAAACTCCACTTAAACCGAAAAAGCTTAAAAATTGCAACTTGAGCATTATGTGTCTAATCACCCCCCTCTAGACACATCTACTTCTAGATCCTACAGCTCAGCTTCTGACGCCTCGCCCCCCCAGCTTGGGCTGAGGGGCGAGCCTTGTTCGCCCTCGTGAGGGTGTCCTTGGTCCATCATGAGGGGCACGTATTCTTCTGGTGCCGTCATCCCGAAGGCCGTGCCGTGGTGCTCCGCGAGCCATGCAGCTCTGCTTGACGCGCCCATCATGGGGTGGTAGCACGGCTGTCCACTGGGGACGTGGGTCGCGTCGCGCCCTCCTTCTTCGCGGACCGGGAGCGGGGGCAGCGCCGCCGCCGGTACGGTACTGACAGCTTCGCTGGCGTTGGAGTAGCCTTGGAGCCAGCGAGCGCGGGCGGAGCCCCCGCGCGGGCCGCCCTGGGCTTGAGATGGGAGCTGGGTGCAGAAGGGGTGAGCCCCCGAGGTGGCGAAGCCCAGGAGCTCTGCCATCCGCTCCAGCAGCATGTCACGGCCGCCCTCCAGCAGCCTGCACTGCAGCAGCTCTCGGGCCACCGTGAGCGCGGCCCTCGAGTTCGCCTGCTCCCGGCGGGTGTACGGTGTCGTGGTCACGGCGTGATTGGAGGCCCTTGCTGCCGACCGCGCCTACCGCGGTGTGAGAGCTGTTAAAGCCTGTCCGCGTCGCCCACGGCCCGCGGCACCCTGCGGATCGTGAGCTGCCTGGGGCACGGGGTCGCCCGAGGCGAGCGGCTCTGCGCGAGCGGGCCACGCCGCCCATGGATACGGGTTACCCGCCTGGTCGCCGGACATGGCGATGACGACGCGACGGGGCGCGAAGCGGTAGAAGGTGGATTCCGGCGCACCCCTACCTGGCGCGCCAAATGTCGGATTTCGGGTTCCCACAGACCCTTGAGGTTCGAACACTGGGGCGCGCGCGGAGATTTCACCTCCTACCTACCTGCACCCCTCCGCCTCACTAAGATCTAGGCTATGGGAAGAACGACACAAGGGACACAGGGTTTATACTGGTTCGGGCCACCATTGTGGTGTAATACCCTACTCCAGTGTGTGGTGTGGTGGATTGCCTCTTGGGCTGATGATGATGAACAATACAAGGAAGAACAGCCTCGCGAGGTTCTGTTATTGGCTGGGGGGGACGAACTGCTAGTGGAGTTCAGTCACCCTTCTCTCTCTCTCGGATCTCGATCCCCTCTCTCTCTGTGGGTGGCTGGTCCTATTTATAGAGGCCCTGGTCCTCTTCCCAAATATCGAGCGGGAAGGGAGCCAAGAATGGCGGGCTAATTTGAAGGGGGACAGCTAGTACTAGCTATCCTGACAAAAGTAGTCTTTGCCTGCACAAAGCTCTGGTGGTGACGCCGTCTTGGGCTCCACGATGACCTCCATCTTGCAGTCCTCCTGGTCTTGGTCTTGTTGCACCGAAATGGCAACCTTTGCCTGATGCCTCGGTACTCCGCATCTATGCTTGCTCCCTTTGCACCAAAGAGGAAAGGAGGACACTGCACGGGCTGGCGCCCGCCTGGCGCCTTTTGTCGTCATGGCTTGCGTCACGG
Organism: Triticum dicoccoides; assembly: GCF_002162155.2. Taxonomy (NCBI): domain Eukaryota; kingdom Viridiplantae; phylum Streptophyta; class Magnoliopsida; order Poales; family Poaceae; genus Triticum; species Triticum dicoccoides. Next base: position 460,572,550 of record NC_041386.1, on the reverse strand, counting down.
GCACCTCGTGAGGTACCCCGCCTTGATCTCTCTGCCTCCTCGCGAGCCAGCCTGATGAGGCCGTGCCTGAGGAAGCTCCGTGTCGTCCACCTGCGAGGCTTGGCCCCTCGCGAGGGTCTTGGTTCTGTGTTGATGAAGATGGGTCGTGCTGGGCCCCCCTTTGAGCCACGCCGCAGGCCGCGGGCAGGCAAGTCTGGGGACCCCCGTTCCCAGAACACCGACAGTTACCCCTAGTAATGAACTAATAGGGACAAGGTGTGATGCGTGGCAGGGGCAACTGTTGGAAAAAGTCCCAAAAAGACTCCATCGGGGTCTTCTTTCTTTAGTCCCAAATGCCCACTTTTAGTCTCTAAAAGTCCCTCATGTTTGGTTTATATGGGACTGAGACGGAGTTTTTTTAGTCCCTACACCAAAATGTCCCTGTAAACAAACACCCTCTAATAATGCCGTTGGAAAGTTGATGCAATGCCACAGTTAAAAGAAAATTACATGTTTAACAAATTTTATTGTTAATATAATCTCTATGTTAATATTAATCAATGCCACCATTTGAGAAATGCTACTGTCTTGCTTTCTTTCCCATTTAGATAAGGTAGATGCTTCTTTTTGTTGGCTTATGTGTCATCCACCGTTATTGACCACTAATTGTTTCCTTTGCACCTCTGTGTAAACAGGGTTATCTACTTCACCTTGTTGCCATTGTCACCTTTTGTTACACTGCACAAAACACTTTTTGTTTTAAGAGTGTTTTGTGCAGTTCAACCAAAATGTCACACTGACAACGGCTTGATTGCTTGATCTTAGTGGAACTGCACAAGATGAGATCTTACTTCCTATCCGTTAAGGCGAATTTGGTTCAGATCTTCTTCTTGTGAGTTGTTTGAATTCCGCATCATGAGAGGTCAGCACTAGCCTTCTTTCACATGATTCTACAGTGTGCTTTCATATGTTGTGCTACTTGTATGATAATGTTGCTTGATTTTAGTGAACTGCACAAATGGAGACAAGACTTCCAATCTGTATGTGCACCGTAATATCCCATTGAGGTAAGATAAGGATATTTCACAACTGCTGGCCTGTATTTTGCCACTTTCATGAGAAAATTAAGTTTAGTACTATACTTGTGCTCCCTAATTGACATGCCAAATATTACATTGAAGGCGAAGCTTGTCTGTTATTGAACCAAGTGATGAAGGGGAAGAACAAGCGGAAGAAAAACAAAAATCAACTCCCGGTGCTGTAATGAAGCACTGGAACTGTGATGACACAAGTAATGATATAGTTTTGCATCTTAATTTATTGCTATGGCTGGAACAAGCAATTGTTTTGCCACTGATTTGATGCCACTCTTAATGTAATATGTAATTATCTCAACTTGTGCAAACAGGGATCTTCTTTGAAGATACCATATATTTTAGTGGAACTGCACAAGAAGATGTTGGAAACATTAAACTAATCGAGGAGTATATAGTAAGCATGGCCACCACTGTAGATAGAAACAGATGGTTCCAGAGAAGTGCTTCATTTGTATGCTCTACATAATAAGCCTCCTGACAAAGGTTGGTACTCGCCCACTGATTTCATCCATATGATTGAGCTTTGTCATCTCTATTGGTGTCGTGCTACTGTTTAGATACTGTCAAGAAAAAGTGGTATTGTCCTTGAGAAGTGCTTCATCTGTGTTGTTTTAAACATTTCCTTTCCTTTTTTCGAGCAAACAGGGATGCTAGCATTTAGTAGTCCTCTTGTCTTTGCACAACAGGATCATCTTCCTCTGAAGAAGAATATGGAGTACGTGAAGTGACTAGTTCCGATTATGCCAGGATGAAGAAGCCATGTCTATCTTCTCATCAGAAGGAGCAGTTGAAGGATGGTTACATTACTCCCCACAAGACCAAACTAACTTCAGCTCAGAAGGACTGACAAATCTCCATCTTTTTGCTGTGATGCGTGAGTACAATGTTGTTCTAGGATTCTTTCTGGTGAGTTCCATTTTTCTAAAAGTGTGCTCTACATGGACCATGTATGTGCCTGTTGAAACTGTCAATTCATAGTACAGTTTTCTTTATACTAATCACTTTTTTGTATTTGTGCAAATAGGGGTGCTCAGCTTGATTTCAATGGAAACTGCATAAAATGTTCATGAATACATCGAATCATTCATTTCCACCACAAGAAAGGAGGTGCCGATAAGTTCAAGGCGTTGCAACATATAAGGGCGAAATCATACAAGCTACACGCGAATTTGGTTGATTTTGGTGGAACTGCACAAAATGAACACCTAGTTTATTTAGCACGAGGTGCCATGTCAATGTCTGAACTTATGGCAAACCCTGCCCATTCCACAATCGTAGGCATTTGATATTTTGGAATGTGACAACCTTGTCAAATTTTGCTCATTGATTTTAGCAAGACATGCGTTTGATATTTTCGAATGGGACGCCCTTTGCTGTCAGCAGCGTCGATCAAATTTTTTCTTTATTCTTTAGTTGTGAAGTAAATATTGCCTCTAACATGTGAGTCGCTGAGATGCATAATCATCGATTGTTTTGAATGTTCTCTATGAATTTCCAGGCCTGTGTGTTTGATTGCAATGTATAGAAACGCTAAAAAGCTGCTTGTAACACCCCGGATATGATTTACCCAATATGTACTCCAACTCTTGCCGTTTCCGGCCTTAAGTTATTTTATTTTCTCGGGTTCGGGTTTTTGTCTCCGTGTGTTGTTATCGTTGTCATGCATCTCAAATCATGTCATCATGTGCATTGCATTTGCATACATGTTCATCTCATGCATTCGAGCATTTTCTCTGTTGTCCGTTTTGCATTCCGGTGCTTCGTTCTCCTCCGGTGGTCATTTCTACCTTTCTTTCGTGTGTGGGGATTAAACATTTCTGCATTGGACCGAGACTTGCCAAGCGGCCTTGGTTTACTACCGGTAGACCGCCTGTCAAGTTTCGTACCATTTGGACTTCGTTTGATGCTCCAACGGTTAACCGAATGACCGAGAAGGCCTCGCGTGTGTTGCAGCCCAACACCCCTCCAAGTTGGCCCAAAACCCACCAAAACCCTCTCCATCATCTAGAGCGTTCAATCACGATCGCGTGGCCGAAAACTGCACCTCATTTGGACACTCCTAGCTCCCTCTATGCCTATAAATACACCCCCTCCGAAATTCCCGTTTCCCCTTCCCCGAAACCCTAGATCCGCCACCTCGCGCCACGCCGGACACGTCCGTGCCGGCCGGACATCATCCGCCGCCCGCCCAGACCTATCGCAGGGCGCCACGTGGCCCGTGCGCCCACATCGCCGCATCCACCAGCTGCCGGCCCGCTCGGCCCGGGGAGGGCCCCCACGGCCCAGTCGCCGACCCCGCCGCCCGGTCTTTGTCCGCCGCCGCCCGGCGCCTCTTCCCCGACCCCGGCCGCCGCCGGCCACCTCCGCCACCGCGCTGCCATTGCGGGGCCGCACCGCGCCCTCCGCCGCCCAAGGCTACCTCCGCCACACGCTGGCTCCCTTCATTGCTCCGCCCCGCCACCGGTCACGACTCCGGCGACCGGAGCCCGGCCGGATCCGGCCGCGCCCAATAGTCCGGCGATGCCCCGCTTCCCTCCGGCGGCTACAGTACACTCCGGTGATCTCCTCGGTTCGCGTGCAACCGGATCTGGATCTGGACGAGACGGTTGACTTTTGTCTCAAACCCTAGATATTTTGCCCCTGTTTATCGCATCGTAACTATGCATCTGTAGCTCCGTTTTGGGCATATAGCATATCAAAATGTTCGTCTCAGAGAGCACATCATTTCATCTCATTGCATCATTTTCATTTGAGTTCATCTTGATGCCCGAAATGCTGTTAGAAGATTGCTATTTGAGATAATTGTCAGATCTGCTGCTCCAACTAGATATTTGTCATTTTTGCCATGATTATTGTGTGCATGATGTGCCCCTGAGCTCTACATGTGTTTTGTTATATGTTTTACCATCTATCCAGAGGTGCTACCCATGTATTTTTGTGATGTGTGTGGTGACTAGCACAAGCTTGCAAAGTGGTGCATTCGTTAATGCTGATGTCAGGGACTTAGCATTTCCACTAAGTCATTGATCTGTTTATTTCATTATGCCATATGTTCAAGTTGTTTCCTAGTGATCTGTGCCTCTTTTGAGGATGATCAGTAAGGATGTTTTGCTAATCTTGTAGTGCTCTATCCATCCATGTCTTTGTTTGCAATTATGGAGCACCCTAGCTTGAGTCAATCGAGCTCTACTTTTGTCATTTCGTGAATCTGGGCAGATTGTCTACTTGTTAGCAATTTTGCCGAGGATGTTGTAGTTGATCCGTGCATGCTATGTTATTGTTCTTGCCATGTCTAGCTTGTATTTTGCGTATTCTTGATGGGTGTATGCTTAGATTGTCATGACTTGCTCTGTAGTGAGTGCATCGAGCTCGTAAACATGCCTACTTGATATCTGTTTCAGCATGCTCCAGTTTTCACCAAGTCCGAGAACTGATTATGTTTTTGCCATGTTCACATGCTTGCAATTGTATTTTCTGATCCCTTTTGGGTCAAGGCCACTAAGGGACTTTTGTTAATATCTTTGAGTAGCTCCATGCCATGCTTTACTTTTCCATGTTCAGATCCTGTAGCATATAGTTTTCATGCTCCAAAGAGTGCTACCTGATCTGAAATTCCAGACAAGTGTTAATTTCACTAAGTCTGAAATCTGTTTACCAAATGCATTTTTGCCATGCTTGTTTGAACCTGTTAATGGATGAATTGGCCGTAGCTCAGTGCTAGTCTTTTGTTAATCATCTTGAGTAGATCCCTGCCATGTATTTTGATGCCATGTTTGGGTGCTGTAGCATGTTCATCTTGTTGCATTTATATGGCTACTTGCTGTAAATCGCAGAACATGGTCATATTTGAATTGCTTGCCATTTCCAAACCGTAACTCCCATTCCGGAGTTCTTTATATCGTTTTCAAGCGATTTCATCTCATCTTTCCAGTGTCACACTTGGATTTCCAAGTTGAGGCCAGGTTCATGCATTCCTTGTCAAATCTTGCATATGCATCCCATATTGCATCCCGCATAGCATACCATCTTTGCATCATGTTGTTTGAGTTGCACGTGGTTGATTGTGCCCTTGTTGCTTGTTTGTCTTGTTTGGGTAGAGCCAGGAGACGAGTTCGCTAACGAGGAGCCCGTTGAGTTTGCTTTCGAGGATCCAGTCAACTCTGACAACTTTGCAGGCAAGATGATCATACCCTCGAAATCACTACTATCTTTGCTATGCTAGATGCTCGCTCTTTTGCTATGCCTATGCTACGATGCCTACCACTTGCTTATCATGCCTCCCAAATTGCCATGTCAAACCTCTAACCCACCATGTCCTAGCAAACCGTTGATTGGCTAGGTTACCGCTTTGCTCAGCCCCTCTTATAGCGTTGCTAGTTGCAGGTGAAGATTGGAGACCGTTCCTTGTTGGAACATTATTTACTTGTTGGGATATCATTATATTGACATGTTATCTTAATGCATCTATATACTTGGTAAAGGGTGGAAGGCTCGGCCTCTCGCCTAGTGTTTTGTTCCACTCTTGCCGCCCTAGTTTCCGTCATACCGGTGTTATGTTCCCGGATTTTGCGTTCCTTACGCGGTTGGGTGATAATGGGAACCCCTTGATAGTTCGCCTTGATTAAAGCTTTTCCAGCAATGCCCAACCTTGGTTTTACCATTTTCCACCTAGCCTCTTTTTCCCTTGGGTTTTCGAAGCCCGAGGGTCATCTTAATTAAACCCCCCCGGGGCCAGTGCTCCTCTGAGTGTTTGTCCAACCGAGCGATGTCCGGGGCTACCAGGGGCAACTCTGGGCTGGCCTACCCGACGTCTTGCTCATCTGAGTGTGCCCTGAGAACGAGATATGTGCAGCTCCTATCGGGATTTGTCGGCACATTCGAGCGGTGTTGCTGGATTTGTTTTAACTTGTCGAAGTGTCTTGTAGAACCGGGATACCGAGTCTGATCGGAACATCTCGGGAGAAGGTATATTCCTTCGTTGACCGTGAGAGCTTGTCATGGGCTAAGTTGGGACTCCCCTGCAGGGATTTGAACTTTCGAAAGCCGTGCCTGCGGTTATGGGCAGATGGGAATTTGTTAATGTCCGGTTGTAGATAACTTGAACCTTAACTTAATTAAAATGAATCAACTGTGTGAGTTACCGTGATGGTCTCTTCTCGACGGAGTCCAGGAAGTGAACACGGTGTTGGAGTAATGCTTGCCGCAGGATGCCTTCTAGTTACTCGCTCGCGCTTTGCCTCCTCTTCTCGCTCTCTTTTGCCAACAGGATAGCCACCAGATATGCTAGTCGCTTGCTGCAGCTCCACATATTTACCTTGCCTTACCTATTAAGATTAAATAGTCTTGATCGCGAGGATGCAAGATTGCTGAGTCCCTGTGGCTCACAGATTACTTCCAAACCAGATGCAGGGCCTGATGATTCCGCTCCAGATGATGCACTTGAGCTCAAGTGGGAGTTCAACGAGGACTCACGCCGATACTACGTGTCTTTCCCTGATGATCAGTAGTGGTGCCCAGTTGGGGCGATCGGGACCGTGTCACATGTTGGGTTATCTTTTATTTTGGTGCCGTAGTCGGGCCATGAGTGCTTGATTGATGTAATGCTATTTATGTACTTTGATTGACGTGGCGAGTGTAAGCCAACTATGTATCTCCCCTTTTATTATCTATATTACATGGGATGTTGTGAAGATTGCCTAACTTGCGACATTGCTTTCAATGCGGTTATGCCTCTAAGTCGTGCCTCGACACGTGGGAGCTATAGCCGCATCGAGGGCGTTACACTGCTCAAACTCTTTGTACTCCTTCTGTTCCTTTTTACTTCGCACATTGTGAAAGTGCATACTTTTTTTGTATAAGATTGGTTAAAGTAGAGATACTTTGACTACAGACAAAACTTGTATGCAGACTAGAAAGGACCGGAGGGAGTACATGTGAAACTGCTGCAAACGAGGTGATCACCCTGGGAATAATGCTAGTACGTATTGTTTTGCATGTTCATCCAATGCCAGTGATACAGGAATTCAAATTAATCGAAATAAATTTATTCGTACACGGTCGGATTTCATTACATTTCATACATTCTTCAACTAAAAAGGGGTGCGCTGGAGGTATAATTAATTAATCAAAGCTACCCACCTGGGTCCCGCTGAGCCGAACAGAAGCTTCAGTGACTTAACTACAGGTGTAGTTGCGTAACTGACATGTGGCTTGTTGGGCCCACGTGTCCGTCAGCCAACTGCACCAGCAGTTAAGTAGAAGCAGTGTTCTTCTCCAGCGCAGCTCTCGACTCCACGTCGCCGCCAAGAACCTAACCAGTCGTGAATGGTCAACCCGCCTAGCTTGGCTTCAACCGGAGGGTAGCAGCGGTGGCCTTACTTGGACCCGAGCGGCGGCGACCTACCGTGTTCTATTGTTCCTCATTTTCTGTGTGGCGCAGCCTCGTTTGCAGCGGGGCGGGGCCTCGGCGGAGCCGGCGATGTCCTCTGCCTCGTTGTTGGCAGGGCGGGGCCTCGGCGGATCCGGCGGTGTCCTCTGCCTCGTTGTTGGTGAGGCGGGGCCTCGGAGGAGCCGGCAGTGTCCTCTGCCTTGTTGTTGGCGCCGCGAGGCCTCGGCGGAGTAGGGCCTCATCGACGCCAACGGAGCGGGGACTCATCGGAGCCGGCATTGTCCTCTACCTAATCCTCGGTCTCGCCAAACAGTGCCTCGCCTGCTTCATCGCCCTCTTTGCTAGCCTCTTTCTAGGCGGCTGTAGCCTCCGCCACCTGCATGCGGTACTGCCAGCGCTCGAGGCGGCCCTTGCGGGCGGAGCGGTACGAGTCGAGCAGCGCCTCCTACTCCGACCGCTCCGCGGCGATCTGCTCCTCCGCCTGCAGGTGCTCCTCGAGGAGATGGTGGTTGTAGGCGGCGTCGACCTGCGCCTCCCGGAACTGCTCCTCACGCATCTGCCTCACCCTTTCCATATATTGGGCACGGGCCTCGCCGATGGTCATGGTGCAATGCACCGGCGAGGATGGCGCGGAGGTGGGGGTTGGCGCCGGATCGTCGACTACCATGTTCTCCATTGGGACGTCGTCATCCTCCGGTTGCCTGCTGGCCAGCTGGTCGGCAATAATGGCTACCATCTCCTTGTGGTCCGTCGTCCGCCCGTCCCGAAGAGTGCTGAAGCGCGAGGAAGCCATGGTAGGCAGTAGTGGTGTGGACAGGAGAAAGGGAACGGATGCAGATGACTGCGGCTATGGCCGGTGCAGCAGTTTATATAGCAATGGTGGGTGGGCGGAGGGACGGACGTGTGGCGCCGGAGTAGCCGCCTCGGCAACCGCGTATCATTAATGTGGGTGGCAGATGGACGGACGGACGACACTTGTGTCATTTGAAGGTGGAGCAATCGCCTGCACCGGGAAGCGGGGAGGGCGGCGCTGACTATTTCGGGCGGAAAGCGCGTGCGGGCGAGGAGATGACTTTACTTGGAGAGGATGACAATGGGGTCCCACCAGGTCCATAGCCTCATGTATGCAAGTGCCTCCTTATTTTTATATATTTATATATATATATATATATATATATATAACTATAATTTATTTTCCTTCCACCTGGTTCCCTGACATCACGGTCCCACACCATTGTCAACCTATGTAGTGTCAATAAACGAGAGAACTGCACAAGAAGCGGCCGACAGCTAGGACCAAGCAGCTCGAGCAGTATTTGTGTTTTTGAGGTGTGAGCATTGCAGAGTTTTTCGATGTTTAGCCCAGATATTAATTTTTCTCCTCTGAACAACAACGAAAACATTGCTGCAGGTATTAAGTGCGCGGGTTGTGGCCCGTCTAGCCCAGGCCAGATATCCAGCCCAGATATTAATTTTTTTCAAGCTGAAAATGGCTAGCCCAGCTATACTTTTTTTTAGGAATACCCAGGCAATGTCAAGTTGTTATTCTCCGCCCCGCTGGGCTGCAAATCATTCCTAGGAGGGATGCATTAGGCTTAACAAGAAAATGGGCTTTAAGAAATAATAAATGGGATGTAATTATAAAAACTGGGCAGTAACTATAAAAATGCACCAAACACGTGATTACTTTATAAAATATTATTTTTGGATATTGACAATTTTAATTTCATTAATTGTTGTGAGCGCAATGTTTCGTTGGATTTTTATGTAATATAAATTTCTATTGAAATTGTATTTAATATGACTAGAAATTTCGGGATAAAAATATTTTGGATCCCATCAAAATGTGGGAAATTTTATTTAGTTCTGTTTTGAACGGTTGGTTGAAATGGGCTGTACTTTTAACAAACTGTAAATGGGTTGTAGTAAATTCCATTAGAATTCAAAAATGGGCTACACATTCTTACAAATCTCAAATGGGCTATAAGTTCTCTGCCACACACTTCTGGCCTTACTAAGTTGACACGTCCCCTAAAAAATAGAGTTGACGCGTATGCAAGGCTTTGTCAACTTATAGTCAACACACGGTTCTAGTAGCAGTGGCCGTTGGATGTCCATCCAACGGATGCCATGCTTCTTCTTCAATCTCGGATATTCTAGCTTCACCCGCCCAAAAAATGATTCCTCCCCCTGACATCTGGGGCGCACCGTTCAGGAAGCTGACATATGGGCCTACTGAGTTGACGTACCAAGGGCTTTGTCAACTTAGTCAATATAAACGATTCGAGTTGCAGTTGACGTACCAACGGCGTCGTGCTTCTTCAACCTCTAGTCTTCTTGCTCCAGCCGCCCAAAGCAGCACCGGTCGTGCCGCCTGCTCCTGCCTCCTGTAGCCGGCTATGCTGCCGCGGAGGCCTCACCGCCCCTACTACTCCCACCGCTGGCCAGGCCATCGCTCCACTCACCCACACCCCCTGTTATTCTGCGGCGACGGTAGCGCAGCCGAACCAGTGAACCCTCGTACTCCTCTCCGTGTGTGCATCCACTGCCGTGTCTTCCCCGGCTCCGCGTCGTCCCCTTCCTAGGCCTCGCCGTCATCCACCGCCCTAGTGCTCTCGGCGCGGCGTGGTCAACGTTGTCAAGGAAGGACTTCCATCAGACGTGGACTGTACGTGGAGAGGCTGACAGCTGGGTCCATGGCAGCCGCAAGGAAATGCCTCCTTATTACGTGCAAAATAATTATTCCTCCACCTGACAGCGGGGACCCACCGGACGGGCCATCGTATTTCGTGAAAAAAAAATGATTCGCCCCCTGACTGGTGGGACCCACGAGCTATATCTTCGCACGCAAGGAAGTGCGTCCGAAAAAAATGATTCGCCCCCCTGACTGCTGGGACCCACCAGCTACATCTTCGCACGCAAGGAAGTGCGTACGAAAAAAACGATTCGCCCCCCGACTGCTGGGACCCACTAGCTACACCTTCGCACGCAAGGAAGTGTGTCCGGGCAAAAAAACGATTCGCCCCGCTGACTGTTGGGACCCAGCAGTTACACCTTCGCACACAAGGAAGTGCGTCCGGGAAAAAAACAATTCGCCCCCCTGACTGCTGGGACCCACCAGCTACATCTTCGCAGGCAAGGAAGTGCCTAACAGTCGGGACCCACCTGGTCGAAGCGTACGTAGTGTTGTCATTCTGGTCGCGAACGTGTACGTACATACTTGTCAATGTAGAGGCGTGCACGTGTCGTAATAGAGGCGCGCACGTGTCGTAGTAGAGGCGCACACGTAGCATGCACATGTACGTACAGCGGCCAGGGTGCAAGAAAGAAAATACGGCCACGTATGTGTACATACGGGCAGGGTCTCGAACGCCTACTCGCGCATACGTACGGCCAGGGCTCATGTACATGACTGGGTCGGAACGTAGAAACAGTGTCGTCGTTGTGTTCATGGGGAGGCAACGGAATGCGTCGTGTTCATGGGGAGGCAACAGAATGCGTCATGTTCATGGGGAGGCAACGGAATGCGTCGTGTTCATGGGGAGGCAATGGAATGCGTCGTGTTCATCGGGAGGCAACGGAACGCGTGGGAGCCAACTGGCTGGGTCGGAACGGAGTGCGTTGTCGTGTTCATTGGGAGGGCTTGGACGGCACAGGCGATGGAAATGAGGCCTGGCGTACCGCAGAACGGAGGAAACGGACCTCCTACGGTCGAAACGAGGGTCCTGTTGATCGGGAGGGGTGTGGCGTACCTCAAAACGGAGGAAACGGACCTCCTACAGTCGAAACGGGGGTCCTGTTGATCGGGAGGGGTGTGGCGTACCGCAAAACGGACGAAACGGACCTCCTACGGTCGAAACGGGGGTCCTGTTCATCGGGAGGGGTGTGGCGTACCGCAAAACGGGACTCCACGGGATATTGTTCATCTCCACCGTCGACCTCCGCCAGCCTCCATGGGCTCCTGATCATCCAGCCTCCAC
>NC_041386.1:460500392-460560623 GCF_002162155.2 Triticum dicoccoides | reverse complement strand
CTCACTATTCATCCAATCGATCGACTTTAGTTAGCAGCAGTAGCGAAGGAATCGCTCGATCGGGTTCAGTTAACAGCCATCGATCGATCACTCGGGTTCAGTAACGCGTAGCCTGCAGTGCAATCGCTCGGGTTCAGTTAGAGCCAACGCCTCGCACACATGCGCGTACGTGTACGAGAGAAACTCGCAACGCTCGGCCCCCGACCTCCCACCGTAACCGGGAACTCCCCGAAATTTTCCTCGCCCTCGCTTCTACCACGGTTTTTTCCATCATGGACGGCCCAAAGAATGTCATGCAGCTGCGTCTCCGGCCCGCCCAGGACGAAAAGCCCATTTTCTGTCATGATTTTTTGTCATAGAAGTAGGAGCCCACCACATTGTAACGCCCCAAGACCGGAGCTTCAGATGCTTTCCATGTTTCCGGGTTTTCGTCGTGTGATTTGTTTTGGTCCGTTGCTTTTCCTCTTTGCATCATGTGCATTGCATCATGTCATCATGCAACCCGTTTTTAAAACTCACTAAATAAATTGTGTGGATCTTTGATCAATTTAAACCGAGGGAAGAGTGACTTCTCTTTATAACATATCCTCCCAATATTAGGGAGCTATATTAAATATCCCATTAACTTGGAATCACCCATCACACAATTGCATTACTCTTCAACTCTTCTTCTATCCGACTTAACTTCATATATTTTCCTTGTCAACTCTCTCCCAAGCCATACCCATGCATCATCCCTCCCACTTCCTTCGTTTTTCATGTCTTTGCAAGCGACCTTATTCCTCCTCCATTAATGTTCATCTTTTCCCTATAAATCTTGCCTTTTTCCTACACCCTCTCTATCAGATTTCATCCCATTCGAAGTTGTTTTGGTCAGGTTCAAAAATGATTGAAGTTTGAAAATAATTCAAACTCTAATTATTTTTCTACCTTCTAAAAATGCCGGAGCAATTTATTCAAACCCTACATAAACCCAGGGTTCCAGATACATTTTTATATATCTCATATTCCTAAACAAAAACCCCTGGATTTTCCCCTTTATTGATTGTTTATTTATATAAACAATAATTTAAGGAAAGGAAGATTTTGGAAAGGAGAGGGAGCCCAGCAGCTGCACCGGTTGGCCAAGGCCCAGCTGGCGCCCTTCCCACTGGGCCGGCTCCAAGGCCCAGCCGCCCCCACCAGTTCCATAACCCTAGCCCGATCCCCTCGCTCTCTAGCCCTCTCTCTCTCTCTCTCTCTCTCTCGATCCCTTGCCTCTCCCTCGACTCCCTCCTTCGCCGCCACACACATCTCATAGGAGAGGAGCGCCCGAGCCCGAGACCTTCTACGCCCGTTTCCCTCTGCCTCCTCCCGAGCGCCCTCCTTCCAGCAAGCGCGCCCGCCGGCGTCGACCACCACCACCAGGAGCTCCACCGCCCCTCTGCTCCTGTTTTCCTCTCCTGCGCCTCCGCCGGCGTGGAGCCGCGCCAAGACGCCGCCGCTGCTCTGCTTCCTGACGAGCAGAGGACGAGGCGCCCGCTCGCCCGCCTCTCGCGTTGACTGCGGCCGTCGCCCCGCATCGCCAGCAGCAAGCCGCCGCTGTTGCCTCTGTTTCGAGCCCTTGTGCTACTGCTGTCGCGCCCTGCTTCGTCTGAAGCACCAGCGCCAAGTCCCTCGCCAAGCCGCCGCTGTTTGCCCTGCCGCCGGCCTGCCTCCTTGTTCGGATCCGGCCGAGCTCTCCCCGTCGCCGGTTGCCTCGCCGACCCGCCGCTTCTCGCGCCTGCCATCCTGTTCCTTGCCTTGCTGCTGCAACCGCCCCCTTGCCATGGCCATCGCCGAGTTCACCCAGGACCCGTGGAGCATGTGCGGGAGAACCAAGTCCGAAGACTATCGTGGCTGCGATCTCGCCCAGTAACACTACGGTTCGGCAAGACCGTCTCGGATTTTCGCCAAGTTCCACTACCATCACCCCTCAAAATGCAAATTACCCCCAACGGACTCGACAAGACCCACATGCATGATTACGACCGGCGATGCGACAAGTACATCTACCGACGACCCTCGAACACGTCAAGTACCACTACCATCAAGTACCTCTTCGCAAGACCAAGTCCCTCTACGAAAACGTTGTACGACTATTTCCGTGGCCGAAGGCCCGTGTACAACTACCGTTGCTGTGAACGACTACTTCCTCTACTTCCTCTACGAACCCGAACCGCTCCGAGAATGCACCTGGAAGGTATAACCGCCGAGACGATGACCCGTGGACGAATGCATGTGTAGTTTGAGATGCATGTTTGGATGTTGTATCCTCCCGTGATTGTTGGATGTTTCCCTCGCTTGTCACCGTCGTCGACCCGTGGGAACCCGGTTGCCGGGATCACCCCACCTTCTATCACATGTCACGCTCCTATCACTTTTCCTTTTGCACCGGTATCTCCGTGAGTTGTCGGATCATCCAGAATGTTGCCGTGGCACCGTTTCGTTATCGTCGCCGTGGCACCCCTTTCTTTCTACTACGGTGACAAATGCTTCCTAATGCTCTTGTCAACTTTTAATAAAAATTGCATAAACTTGAACATGTCATGCGCATCATGATAATAACATTTAAATGTTAAAATTGTTGTTGCACCAGATTTTTGATGCATATGGGGATTTACTGGAATTGTTGTTCGTTGCTTCCGGCCTCATTTAAATTTGACTAGATATGTAGTTTTCTTTTGCTTCACCTCTTGCCATGCTAACAACATTTAATCTTGTTGGGTACATAAACGAGAGAGAACTAAATGAGTCATGTGGTTTTTCGTCAATATGCAACTCGTTGCATATTGTGCTCCACTTAATTTGTAGGATTGTTTGTGCACTTTGCCATGCCATGCTTCTTTAAACCGGTCATGCATCATACTTGGTTGTGCATCATGCCATGATTTTTGTGGTGGTTGTTTACTATGTTGTTTGCTTCTTTCCGGTGTTGCTTCTTCGGGTTGTTTCTGGTAACGTCGTGTTGTGAGGATTCGTTCGACTGCGTCCGTTTGTCTTCTTCATGGACCCGTTCTTCTTCCTTGCGGGATTTCAGGCAAGATGATCATACCCTCGAAATCACTACTATCTTTGCTTTGCTAGATGCTCGCTCTTTTGCTATGCCTATGCTGCGATACCTACCACTTGCTTCTCATGCCTCCTATATTGTCGAACCAAGCCTCTAACCCACCTTGTCCTAGCAAATCATTGATTGGCTATGTTACCGCTTTGCTCAGCCCCTCTTATAGCGTTGTTAGTTGCAGGTGAAGATTGAAGTTTGTTCCTTGTTGGAACATGGAGATGTTGTTCCTTGTTGGAACATGTTTACTTGTTGGGATATCACAATATATCTTATTTAATTAATGCATCTATATACTTGGTAAAGGGTGGAAGGCTCGGCCTTATGCCTGGTGTTTTGTTCCACTCTTGTCGCCCTAGTTTTCATCATATCGGTGTTATGTTCCCGGATTTTGCGTTCCTTACGTGGTTGGGTTATAATGGGAACCCCTTGACGGTTCGCTTTGAATAAAACTCCTCCAGAAAGGCCCAACCTTGGTTTTACCATTCGCCACGTAGCCTTTTTCCCTTGGGAGTCGCGCATCCCGAGGGTCATCTTATTTTAACCCCCCCGGGCCAGTGCTTGTCTAAGTGTTGGTCCGAACTGAGTAGACTGCGGGGCCACCTCAGGGAAACTTGAGGTCTGGTTTTACTCGTAGGATGTCTCATCCGGTGTTGCCCTGAGAACGAGATATGTGTAGCTCCCATCAGGATGTTGGCACATCGGGCAGCTTTGCTGGACTTGTTTTACCATTGTCGAGGATGTCTTGAAGAACCGGGATACCGAGTCTGATCGGAATGTCTCGGGAGGAGGTCTATTCCTTCGTTGACCGTGAGAGCTTGTGATGGGCTAAGTTGGGACACCCCTGCAGGGATTTGAACTTTCGAAAGCCGTGCCCACAGTTATGGGCAGATGGGAATTTGTTAATGTGCACTTGTAGATAACTTGAACCTTAACTTAATTAAAATGAGTCAACTGCGTGTGTAACCGTCATGGTCTCTTTCCGGCGGAGTCTGGGAAGTGAACACGGTGTTGGAGTTATGTTTGACGTAGGTTGTTTTAGGATCACTTCTTGATCATAGTTTCTCGATCGTGCTTTGCCTTCTCTTCTCTCTCTCATTTGCGTATGTTAGCCACCATATATGCTAGTCGCTTGCTGCAGCTCCACCTCATACCTTTTACCCTACCTATAAGCTTAGATAGTCTTGATCGCGAGGGTGCGAGATTGCTGAGTCCCCGTGGCTCACAGATACTTACAAAACCAGCTTGCAGGTGCCGATGAGTCTGTGCAGATGACGCAACCAAGCTCAGGAGGAGCTCGATGAAGATCTTGTCCTTTGTGTTGTTTTGTTCTAGTTGATCAGTAGTGGAGCCCAGTTGGGGTCGATCGAGGACCTTGTCGCATTTGGGGTTCTTCTTTTATTTTGGCTCCGTAGTCGGGCCCTGATTGTACTTGGTTGATGTAATGCTTTATTCATGTAATTGTGTGAAGTGGCGATTGTAAGCCAACTATGTATCTTTTTCCCTTATGTATTAGATGGGTTGTGTGAAGATTACCTCACTTGCGACATTGTTTTCAATGCGGTTATGCCTCTAAGTCGTGCTTTGACACGTAGAAGATATAGCCGCTTCGAGGGTGTTACAAGTTGGTAATCAGAGCCTTCCCCGACCTTAGGAGCCCCATTGCTTGATCATTTTTTTAGCGGCCGAGTTGTGTCTAGAAAAATGTTTTGAGTCTTTAGGAACTATATATCGGAGAGTTTAGGAATTATTTTACTTCCCAGTCTCCTCATCGCTCTGGTAAGGCATCCTGACGTAGAGTTTTGACTCTTCTCTTCTCAAATTTCACTAAAAAAATTTAGGATCACGTGGGTATCTTGGAATCGTTCCAATGGTTTTGTGACGAGAACATTGTCTTGGTGCCTCCTGTCAGGGGTTTTGTGGCAGTGTCCCGGGGAGTTGAGCTCCGAGGTGTTGTCGTCATAATTTTATTGTTGCAGTTCTGGAATACCTGAGTTTAGTACGCCGACATCGAAAATCTCTTTTATGCAGTTCGTTGGTGAGATAACCTCGACGCCACCCAGTACTGGGGCGGGAGTTTGGGAGTATTGCCATAACTCGTATAACGGATGCTTTTTGAAGGTTGAGGTAGATGATTTCCGAAGGTTTCTTGGTTATGTGTTGAAGGATGGATACAGCTGGATGTAGGATTTGCTAGTTTTGGGTGAGATATTATGCTTCCCCTGTATCCCCAACACCTGATTGCATAACCGGTAATTTTCGGGAGTTTATAAGTGGGAATTCAAGTAGCTCTTAGGATATCTTTCCAATAGATGTATGATATGAAATTGGGGTTTGACGTGTAGTGGTCCGCCTATTCACGGTTGATTTTACAGTGATCTCGTTGTGTCTTAAAGAGTCCTTGGCTATGCCGACTTGGGGACGCTTCGTATGTCATGTGCACTGCCTTGTACATGATGGTGTTGTACGGTCGAGCCCGTGTAGGCCCCACCATGAAAACTTCAGACCAAATCTCTATCATATGTTTGTTCCGGCTTATTTTGCAAGCCACTCCTTTGTTTTTGTTTTGTTTTGTGGTATTCGAGTTGCTTCGGAGTCAAATGTGGATTCCATACCTTTCCTAAGCGGTGTTCTCATATTTCTTTGAGAATACAAATCCTTCTTGTTTATTGAGATTGTCATGTCAATCCTTTTTCACCGGTGTGTTTCTCTTCAAGTGGATTCGATCACTTCAACATTTGCAAGATCCAATCTCAGCTCTTCTCAACGGTGTTCGTTTCATTCTCAACGGTGCTTTCCCACCCTCCCTCCCTTGTTTTCTTCAAGGACTCAGATTTCTTAATCGAGTATCCATCTTATTGATGTGAAGCCTCTCCATTCTTTTGCGTCAATATTCTTATCCGGTGATTCTCATGAAGATACTAACGGAGCTTCTAGTTCATCATTCTTCTTTCTTTTATCTTCTCCGGTGGTTTCAGGTCAAGCTTTGTTGACCTTACCCTTTCCTCATTTCAATGTTTTCTCATGCCGGTGCAATTCTTAATCGTTCACCTCTCGCTATTCTATTGTCCCGGAGTGCTCAAGATATCTCAGAAGGCTCTTTTTTTCATTCAAGATCAATTCAAACTATTCCGAGGTTGTTATCTCATTCAAGCCATTTAACTCAACCGGTGCATTCTCTCTTTTAAATCGTTCTACGGTGTTTCTTTTCAGTGGGCCTTAACCCACAGGTCTTTCCCCAGGATCTTACCTGACTCTTCTTATTTCCCGAAGATATCCTCAAATTTCTTGTCAAAGTTTGACGTAAGAATGATTCATCATCAGTCAAATGTCTTCTCCAAGATCTTTCAAATTCTTTTCATCATTGGCTTAACCTCTTCATTTTGATTCTTCCGGAGTGTCTCAATAATTCATGGTGGTGTTTCTCGTCATCATTCTCAACATTTAAAGACCAAAGAATAATTTTCTCTTCAATCATATCCGTTCTCGTGAAGATTCGTGATTCTAGCTTGTTGCCTTCCTCTCATAATTGCTTTTGGTTGTGAGAATTCTTTTCACCCAGCCGGAGTAATTCAAGAGTCTTTCTAGTTTGTTTCTCCGGAGCCCATCATTTCAGAAGATTTATTAATTCTGAGCTTTCAGTTATCATTCTCCAATCCTACCGGTGCATCGTTCAAGTGATCTCTAATCAGTTCATTATCATTTTGTTCTCTTGTCACTAAATTCTCTCAAGCATCTTCGTTCATTTGAAATTTTACCCGGTGTTTCCTTATTTATTTTCGTTCATTTCAAATTCCTACCGGTGGTTCGTTGAAGACCTTCCCAAGTTTATGTTATATCTCTCTTAATCGTTGCTACGAGAATAAGTTGTATGCAATCTGTTGCTTGTCATCAATTTAAATTGGTGAAGGATAAGCATAATATAATTCTTATTCTTGTTTCATCCTAATGATTAATTCTTTATTCCGGAGGCCCTTCAAATTATCGGTTTCATTTGTTTCATTTTATCTTTTTCCCGGGGTTCCAACCTCTTTCAACTATGTAATCACGGAGATCTATCTAAATCTTTACAAGGCTCCACCTTGTGTTTTCAACTACCCTTTCTTTCCATTTGATCATTCTTTTGTTTAACGGAGTTCTTCATGGAGGTTCTACATAATGGTCCATCAAGGATTTAATTCCTTCTCCAACTTTTTCATCGAGATTCTTTCCTAAGAAGCTCAAGCTTTTCTTCATATTTTAATTCGGAGTGCAATTCTTTCTTCCGTATCATTGGAGGTGGTATTATGTCATTCTTGATAATTTGAGTTCATGTTTCATGATTCACATGTTGTTAAGAATGAGATATTTTAAATCCATTAATCTTGTCATTGGAGTTATCTTGGGTTATATTTCACCTTAAAGCCTTCCCTAAGGAGTGTTGCTAATTATGGTGATTATAAGTGATCCAAGTTCTTCATCTATCCTCCCGGTGAAATAGCGTTCTCGTCTCCTTGTTCATTCCAATTCATTTTCCGTGAGTGGCAGTCTGTCACCTCATAATTTGAGTTGTATTCCATAAGACCATATCAAGCTTATTATTTTCGTTGTTGGTTTTCCAACAACACCGTTCAACCCTTCTCCTAAAGATGCCTTTTCAGGCTCTTTTGTAGCAGAAGTTGGCATTGTCTTCTACATTCATTTGTCTCAATTATCTTTACTCTACTCTTTCGTTCCGAAGGCATTGTGTTGTTGCTCTCTGCAACCCATCTTCTTGTTTTGTCAGGATCGTGTTCTTTTCGTCCTTATCCTTTTAACCGGAGTGTCGTGCCTACTTTTCAAATTTTTCCCATTCTGCCAAGTTTTGCCTCCCTTCTCAGACGGAGTGCTGTCCAAATTATATCATTCTTAATCCTCCTCTATCTAGTTTTAACCGGAGTGGTTTCAATATATATATCTTGCCCTTCAACCTCACGGTTTTCCCAATGTTCATTCTTCCTCTTCTCTAACGGAGTGTTTTTCAACTATGTTCTTCCTCGTTGTTTTATTTCTTCCAATTTGTTCAACCTCTCAAGGTTCTGTGGTTTCACTCGTTTGTCAAAGAAGCGACTTAGTTTTACCATTTCTCTTCCTTTTCCGTTGCCCCACCGGTGCCATTCTAGATCTCGGGACGAGATCCTCTCATAGTGGTGGAGTGTTGTAACGCCCCAAGACCGGAGCTTCAGATGCTTTCCATGTTTCCGGGTTTTCATCGTGTGATTTGTTTTGGTCCGTTGCTTTTCATCTTTGCATCATGTCATCATGCAACCCGTTTTTAAAACTCACTAAATAAATTGTGTGGATCTTCGATCCATTTAAATCGAGGGAACAGTGACTTCTCTTTATAACATATCCTCCCAATATTAGGGAGATATATTAAATATCCCATTAACTTGGAATCACCCATCACACAATTCCATTACTCTTCAACTCTTCTTCTATCCGACTTAACTTCATATATTTTCCTTGTCATCTCTCTCTCAAGCCATACCCATGCATCATCCCTCCCACTTCCTTCATTTTTCATGTCTTTGCAAGCGACCTTATTCCTCCTCCATTAATGTTCATCTTTTCCCTATAAATCTTGCCTTTTTCCTACACCCTCTCTGTCAATTTCATCCCATTCGAAGTTGTTTTGGTCAGGTTCAAAAATGATTGAAGTTTGAAAATAATTCAAACTCTAATTATTTTTCTACCTTCTAAAAATGCCGGAGCAATTTATTCAAACCCTACATAAACCCAGGGTTCCAGATACATTTTTATATATCTCATATTCCTAACCAAAAACCCCTGGATTTTCCCCTTTATTGATTGTTTATTTATATAAACAATAATTTAAGGAAAGGAAGATTTTGGAAAGGAGAGGGAGCCCAACAGCCGCACCAGTTGGCCAAGGCCTAGCTGGCGCCCTTCCCACTGGGCCGGCTCCAAGGCCCAGCCGCCCCCACCAGTTCCATAACCCTAGCCCGATCCCCTGGCTCGCTAGCCCTCTCTCGCTCGATCCCTTGCCTCTCCCTCGACTCCCTCCTGCGTCGCCGCACACATCTCACAGGAGAGGAGCGCCCGCGCCCAAGACCTTCTACGCCCGTTCCCCTCTGCCTCCTCCCGAGCGCCCTCCTTCCAGCAAGCGCGCCCGCCGGCGTCGACCACCACCACCAGGAGCTCCGCCGCCCCTCTGCTCCTGTTTTCCTCTCCTGCGCCTCCGCCGGCATGGAGCCGCGCCAAGACGCCGCCGCTGCTCTGCTTCCTGACGAGCAGAGGACGAGGCGCCCGCTCGCCCGCGTCTCGCGTTGACCGCGCCGTCGCCCCGCATCGCCAGCAGCAAGCCGCCGCCGTTGCCTCTGTTTCGAGCCCTTGTGCTGCTGCTGTCGCGCCCTGCTTCATCTGAAGCTCCAGCGCCAAGTCCCTCGCCAAGCCGCCACCGTTTGCCCTGCCGCCGGCCTGCCTCCTTGTTCAGATCCGGCCGAGCTCTCCCCGTCGCCGGTTGCCTCGCCGACCCGCCTCTTCTCGCGCCTGCCATCCCGTTCCTTGCCTTGCTGCTGCAGCCGTCCCCTTGCCATGGCCATCGCCGAGTTCCCCAGGACCCGTGGAGCATGTGCGGGAGAACCAAGTCCGAAGACTACCGTGGCTGCGATCTTGCCCAGTAACACTACGGTTCGGCAAGACCATCTCGGATTTTTGCCAAGTTCCACTACCGTCGCCCCTCAAAATGCAGAGTACCCCCAACGGACTCGACAAGACCCACATGCACGATTACGCCCGGCGATGCGACAAGTACATCTACCGACGACCCTCGAACGCGTCAAGTACCACTACCGTCAAGTACCTCTTCGCAAGACCAAGTCCCTCTACGAAAATGTTGTACGACTACTTCCGTGGCCGAAGGCCCGTGTACAACTACCGTCGCCGTGAACGACTACTTCCTCTACTTCCTCTATGAACCCGAACCACTCCGAGAATGCACCTGGAAGGTATAACCGCCGAGACGATGACCCGTGGACGAATGCATGTGTAGTTTGAGATGCATGTTTGGATGTTGTATCCTCTCGTGATCGTTGGATGTTTCCCTCGCTTGTCACCGTCGTCGACCCGTGGGAACCCGGTTGCCGGGATCACCCCACCTTCTATCGCATGTCACGCTCCCGTCACTTTTCCTTTTGCACCAGTATCTCCGTGAGTTGTCGGATCATCCGGAATGTTGCCGTGGCACCGTTTCGTTATCGTCGTCGTGGCACCCCTTTCTTTCTACTATGGTGACAAATGCTTCCTAATGCTCTTGTCAACTTTTAATAAAAATTGCATAAACTTGAACATGTCATGCGCATCATGATAATAACATTTAAATGTTAAAATTGTTGTTGCACCAAATTGTTGATGCATATGGGGATTTACCGGAATTGTTGTTCGTTGCTTCCGTCCTCATTTAAACTTGACTAGATAGGTAGTTTTCTTTTGCTTCACCTCTTGCCATGCTAACAACATTTAATCTTGTTGGGTACATAAACGAGAGAGAACTAAATGAGTCATGTGGTTTTTCGTCAATATGCAACTCGTTGCATATTGTGCTCCACTTAATTTGTAGGATTATTTGTGCACTTTGCCATGCCATGCTTCTTTAAACCGGTCATGCATCATACTTGGTTGTGCATCATGCCATGATTTTTGTGGTGGTTGTTTAATATGTTGTTTCCTTCTTTCCGGTGTTGCTTCTTCGGGTTGTTTCCGGTAATGTCGTGTTGTGAGGATTCGTTCGACTGCGTCCGTTTGTCTTCTTCATGGACCCGTTCTTCTTCCTTGCGGGATTTCAGGCAAGATGATCATACCCTCGAAATCACTACTATCTTTGCTTTGCTAGATGCTCGCTCTTTTGCTATGCCTATGCTGCGATACCTACCACTTGCTTCTCATGCCTCCTATATTGATGAACCAAGCCTCTAACCCACCTTGTCCTAGCAAATCATTGATTGGCTATGTTACCGCTTTGCTCAGCCCCTCTTATAGCGTTGTTAGTTGTAGGTGAAGATTGAAGTTTGTTCCTTGTTGGAACATGGAGATGTTGTTCCTTGTTGGAACATGTTTACTTGTTGGGATATCACAATATATCTTATTTAATTAATGCATCTATATACTTGGTAAAGGGTGGAAGGCTCGGCCTTATGCCTAGTGTTTTGGTCCACTCTTGCCGCCCTAGTTTCCGTCATATCGGTGTTATGTTCCCGGATTTTGCGTTCCTTACGCGGTTGGGTTATAATGGGAACCCCTTGACAGTTCGCTTTGAATAAAACTCCTCCAGCAAGGCCCAACCTTGGTTTTACCATTCGCCACCTAGCCTTTTTCCCTTGGGAGTCGCTCATCCCGAGGGTCATCTTATTTTAACCCCCCCGGGCCAGTGCTTGTCTAAGTGTTGGTCCGAACTGAGTAGACTGCGGGGCCACCTCGGGGAAACTTGAGGGCTGGTTTTACTCGTAGGATGTCTCATCCGGTGTTGCCCTGAGAACGAGATATGTGCAGCTCCCATCAGGATGTCGGCACATCGGGCGGCTTTGCTGGACTTGTTTTACCATTGTCGAGGATGTCTTGAAGAACCGGGATACCGAGTCTGATCGGAATGTCTCGGGAGGAGGTCTATTCCTTCGTTGACCGTGAGAGCTTGTGATGGGCTAAGTTGGGACACCCCTGCAGGGATTTGAACTTTCGAAAGCCGTGCCCGCGGTTATGGGTAGATGGGAATTTGTTAATGTCCGGTTGTAGATAACTTGAACCTTAACTTAATTAAAATGAGTCAACTGCGTGTATAACCGTGATGGTCTCTTTCCGGCGGAGTCCGGGAAGTGAACACGGTGTTGGAGTTATGTTTGACGTAGGTTGTTTTAGGATCAGTTCTTGATCATAGTTTCTCGATCGTGCTTTGCCTTCTCTTCTCGCTCTCATTTGCGTATGTTAGCCACCATATATGCTAGTCACTTGCTGCAGCTCCACCTCATACCTTTTACCCTACCTATAAGCTTAAATAGTCTTGATCGCGAGGGTGCGAGATTGCTGAGTCCCCGTGGCTCACAGATACTTCCAAAACCAGCTTGCAGGTGCCGATGAGTCCGTGCAGATGACGCAACCAAGCTCAGGAGGAGCTCGATGAAGATCTTGTCTTTTGTGTTGTTTTGTTCTAGTTGATCAGTAGTGGAGCCCAGTTGGGGTCGATCGGGGCGCTTGTCGCATTTGGGGTTCTTCTTTTATTTTGGCTCCGTAGTCGGGCCTTGATTGTACTTGGTTGATGTAATGCTTTATTCATGTAATTGTGTGAAGTGGCGATTGTAAGCCAACTATGTATCTTTTTCGCTTATGTATTACATGGGTTGTGTGAAGATTACCTCACTTGCGACACTGCTTTCAATGCGGTTATGCCTCTAAGTCGTGCTTCGACACATAGGAGATATAGCCGCATCGAGGGCGTTACACACATCTACGATGATACCGGGTTTTGTCACAATTATCATCATAGAAGTGTCATATGTATGACAGAAAAAATTTCGTTCGGCCCAAAATGTCAGGGATGTGTCTTTTTTTTGTAGTGATATAGGAGGAAAGAGTACGTCGGTGGAGCAACAGGGGGCCCATGAGGGTGGAGGGCGCGCCTGGGGGGTAGGCGCGCCCCCCTACCTCGTGGCCTCCTCTTTTGTGTCTTGATGTAGGGTCCAAGTCTCATGGGTCTTGTTCATTGAGAAAATCACGTTCCCGAAGGTTTCATTCCGTTTGGACTCTGTTTGATATTCCTTTTCTTCGAAACCCTAAAACAGGCAAAAAAAACAACAATTCTAGGTTGGGCCTCCGGTTAATAGGTTAGTCCCAAAAATAATATAAAAGTGGATAATAAAGCCCAATAATGTCCAAAACAGTAGATAATATAGCATGGAGCAATCAAAAATTATAGATACGTTGGAGACGTATCATCCTCCATAAGCTTCAGAGTGACACTTGCGTAGGATCTGTTCATGTTCATGCTCAGGTACACAATGTCTAATAACACCATCTACTCGTTCTTTATAAAGATGTGGGTCATGCCAAAAGTAATGTCTTAAATCATAGAAAAACTTTTTCTTTTGCTGGTATGTGAAACTAGGTGGTATAAACTTAGCAACAATGTAATTAGCATAATCAACATACCATGGAGCAGTTCGAGAAGCATTTATGACATTTAATTGTTCATCAGGAAAGCTATCATCAATAGGTAGTGGGTCATCAAGAACATTCTCTAACCTAGACAAGTTGTCTGCAACGGGGTTCTCAGCTCCCTTTCTATCAATAATATGCAAATCAAATTCTTGTAGCAAGAGAACCCATCTAATAAGTCTAGGTTTAGCATCTTTATTTTCCATAAGATATTTAATAGCAGCATGATCCGTGTGAATAGTTACTTTAGAATCAACAATATAAGGTATGAACTTATCACAAGCAAATACAACTGCTAAAAATTCTTTTTCAATAGTGGTATAATTTCTCTGAGCGTTGTCTAGATTTTTACTAGCATATTGAATAACGTTTAATTTCTTATCAACTCTTTGCCCTAGAACAGCACCTACAGCATAATCACTAGCATCACACATAATTTCAAAAGGTAAATTCCAATCAGGTGGTTGAACAATAGGTGCAGAGATTAATGCTTTCTTAAGTATTTCAAAGGCTTCTACACAATCATCATCAAAGACGAATGGTATATCTTTTTGTAATAAATTAGTCAGAGGCCGAGAAATTTTTGATAAGTCCTTAATGAACCTCCTATAAAAACTGGCATGACCAAGGAAACTTCTTATACCTTTGATGTCCTTGGGACACGACATCTTTTCAATAGCATCAACTTTAGCTTTATCAACTTCAATGCCTCTTTCAGAAATTTTGTGCCCCAAGACAATACCTTCATTAACCATAAAGTGGCATTTCTCCCAATTCAAGACAAGGTTAGTTTCTTCACATCTCTGCAAAACTCGATCAAGGTTGCTTAAGCAATCATCAAAAGAGGATCCATAAACGGAGAAATCATCCATGAATACCTCACATATCTTTTCACAAAAATCAGAAAATATAGCCATCGTGCATCTTTTAAAGGTAGCAGGTGCATTACATAAACCAAAAGGCATACGTCTATAAGCAAAAGTATCGAAAGGGCAAGTAAAAGTGGTCTTAGATTGATCATCAGCTGACACAGGTATTTGGGAGAAACCAGAATAACCATCTAGAAAGCAAAAATGTGTATGTTTGGATAATCTTTCTAGCATTTGATCAATAAAAGGTAAGGGGTAATGATCTTTTTTAGTAGCCTTATTTAATTTGCAGAAATCAATTACCATCCTATAACCTGTAATAATTCTTTGCGGAATCAATTCATCTTTATCATTAGGAACAACAATAATACCTCCCTTCTTAGGAACACAATGGATAGGACTTACCCACTGACTATCAGCAACGGGATAAATTATACCTACCTCAAGGAGCTTTAGTATTTCTTTTCTTACCACTTCTTTCATCTTAGGATTCAGTCGTCGTTGGTGATCAATAACTGGTTTGGCATCTTTTTCCAAATTTATTTTGTGTTGACATAGAGTGGGACTAATGCCCTTAAGATCATCAAGAGTATATCCAATAGCAGCACGGTGCTTCTTCAGAGTTTTCAATAATTTTTCTTCCTCCTTCTCTGAAAGGTTAGCACTAATAATAACAGGATATATCTTCTTTTCATCAAGATAAGCATATTTAAGAGTATCAGGCAATGGTTTAAGCTCAAGCACGGGATCACCCTTGGGTGGAGGAGGATCCCCTATGATTTCAACAGGCAAGTTGTGTTTCAGAATAGGTCCCTGTTTAAAGAACACTTCATCTATTTCCCTTCTTTCATTCATATACATATGATTTTCATGGTCTATCAAATATTGTTCTAAAGGATCACTAGGAGGTACGGCAATAGAAGCAAGACCAATAATTTCATATTTACTAGGCAATTCTTCTTCATGGTGTTGTCTACGAAATTTAGAAAAGTTAAACTCATGAGACATATCGCCTAAACCAATAGTAATAACATCCTTTTTGGAGTCTATCCTAGCATTAACAGTGTTTAAGAAGGGTCTACCAAATATAATGGGACAAAAGCTATCTTGTGGGGAACCAAGAACAAGAAAATCAGCAAGATATTTAGTTTTCCCACACAAGACTTCAACATCTCTAACAATCCCAATTGGTAAAATAGTATCTCTATTGGCAAGTTTAATTGTGACATCAATATCTTCTATCTCAGCAGGTGCAATATCATGCATAATTTCTTTGTATAAGTCAATAGGTATTGCACTAGCACTAGCACCCATATCACACAAGCCATGGTAACAATGATCTCCTATTTTAACAGAAATAACATGCATGCCTACCACAGGTCTATGTTTATCTTTAGCACAAGGTTTAGCAATTCTAGCAGTTTCATCACAGAAATAAATAACATGCCCATCAATATTATCAGCCAAGAGATCCTTAACAATAGCAATATTAGGTTCAACTTTAACTTGCTCAGGAGGTGTATAGGTTCTAATATTGCTTTTACGAACCACAGTTGAAGCTTTAGCATGATCTTTTATCCTAATAGGAAAAGGTGGTTTCTCAACATAAGTAGTAGGAATAATAGAATCATTATAAGTGATAGTCTTTCCTTGAACTTTAATAGGTGCAACTACTTTTACTTCAATGGGATGATTATATTTAAACCACTTTTTCTTAGGGAGATAAACATGAGTAGCAAAAGATTCACAGAAAGAAGCTACTATCTCAGAGTCAAGTCCATATTTAGTGCTAAATTTCTGGAAAACATCGGTATCCATAAAAGATTTAACACAATCAAACTTAGGTGTCATACCTGAATCCTTACCTTCGTCGAGATCCCAATCTTTAGAGTTGCGTTTAATTCTTTCCAATAAATCCCATTTGAATTCAATAGTCTTCATCATAAAAGAGACATCACAAGAAGTGTCGAGCATGGTGCGGTTGTTATCAGAAAGCCGAGCATAAAAATTTTGAATAATCATTTGTCTTGAGAGCTCATGATTGGGGCATGAATATAACATTGACTTAAGCCTCCCCCAAGCTTGAGCGATGCTTTCACCTTCGCGAGGCCAAAAAATATATGTATATAATTACAATCACGATGAACAAGATGCATAGGATAAAACTTCTGATGAAATTCCAATTTCAATCATTTGTAGTTCCATGACCCCATATCATCACATAGCCTATACCATGTCAATGCGTCTCACTCCAAAGATAAAGGGAAGACCTTCTTCTTCATAACATCATCGGGCATACCTGCAAGCTTAAATAATCCACAAACTTCATCCACATATATTAGGTGCTCATCAGGATGTAATGTTGCATCTCCTGCAAAAGGATTAGCTAGCAGTTTTTCTATCATACCCGAAGGAATTTCAAAGAAGACATTTTCATTTTTAGTAGGTCGGTAGGTTGAGGAGGAACTCTTTGCTCTACTGGTCAGGGTGAAGATACCCCGAACAAGCCCCTCAGAGGATTACTTTCCATAGTAACAAGTGACAGTAAATTTCAGCACACTATATAAATTTTTCCTTACCAAACTCCACCTACCAAAGGCGCTTCACTCCCCGGCAACGGCGCCAGAAAAGAGTCTTGATGACCCACAAGTACAGGGGATCTATCATAGTCCTTTCGATAAGTACGAGTGTCGAACCCAACGAGGAGCAGAAGGAAATGATAAGCGGTTTTCAGCAAGGTATTCTCTGCAAGCATTGAAATTATAGGTAACATATAGTTTTGTGATAAGATAATTTGTAATGAGCAACAAGTAATAAAAGTAAATAAAGTGCAGCAAGGTGGCCCAATCCTTTTTGTAGCAAAGGACAAGCCTGGACAAATTCTTATATAGAGAAAAGCGCTCCTGTGGACACATGGGAATTATCATCAAGCTAGTTTTCATCACATTCATATGATTCGCTTTAGGTACTTTGATAATTTGGTATGTGGGTGGACCGGTGCTTGGGTACTGTCCTTACTTGGACAAGCATCCCACTTATGATTAACCTCTATTGCAAGCATCTGCAACTACAATAAAAGTATTAAGGTAAACCTAACCATAACATGAAACATATGGATCCAAATCAGCCCCTTACGAAGCAACGCATAAACTAGGGTTTAAGCTTCTGTCACTCTAGCAACCCATCATCTACTTATTACTTACCAATGCCTTCCTCTAGGCCCAAATAATGGTGAAGTGTCATGTAGTCGGTGTTCACATAACACCAATAGAGGAGAGACAACATACATCTCATCAAAATATCGAACGAATACCAAATTCACATGACTACTAATAGCAAGACTTCTCCCATGTCCTCAAGAACAAATGTAACTACTCACAAAGCATATTCATGTTCATAATCATAGGGGTATTAATATGCATATAGGATCTGAACATATGATCTTCCACCAAATAAACCAACTAGCATCAACTACAAGGAGTAATCAACACTACTAGAAACCTACAGGTACCAATCCCAGACTTAGAGACAAGAATTAGATACAAGAGATGAACTAGGGTTTTAGAGGAGATGGTGCTGGTGAAGATGTTGATGGAGATTGGCCCCCTCCCGATGAGAGGATCGTTGGTGATGACGATGGCAATGATTTCCCCCTCCCGGAGGGAAGTGTCCCCAGCAGAACAGCTCCGTCGGAACCCTAGATTGGTTCCGCCAAGGTTTCGCCTCGTGGCGGCGGAGTCTCATCCCGAAAGCTTGCTTATGATTTTTTCCTCAACGAAAGACTCCATATAGCAGAAGATGGGCATCGGAGGGCCACCAGGGGGCCCACGAGGCAAGGGGCACGCGCCCAGTGGGGTAGGGCACGCCCCCACCCTCGTGGCCAGGGTGTGGCCCCCCTCTGGAAATTCTTGCGCTTAGTATTTTTTATATATTCTGAAAATGACTTCCGTGAAGTTTCAAGACTTATGGAGCTGTGCAGAATAGGTCTCTAATATTTGCTCATTTTCCAACCCAGAATCCCAACTGCCGACATTCTCCCTCTTTATGTAAACCATGTAAAATAAGAGAGAATAGGCATAAGTATTGTGACATAATGTGTAATAACAACCCATAATGCAATAAATATCAATAGAAAAGCATGATGCAAAATGGACATATCACCTACCTCAACGAACGACCCCAACAACGTTGGCGCTCCTCCAACGACATCATGATGATATTCTTCAGGGGCATTAGTCCTCACTTTTTGTCCCTTTTGGTCATTCGATTACAAAGGTGGAGAAATTAGAGTTAGTCTTCAAGCGTGTTGGGGATATAATTATGTGCGTAAGCCGGCCAGGAGGGGCCGGGTTACGCAAAGAGAAGCCCATCTGAAGCCCAAGACCAAGATGTGAAGATGGCAGTTCAGTTAAGGTGTCAGGACCCCGACTCGATGCCACATCGATCTAGCATGTAACACCTCATATCGCTTTGCGGCCTCACGCATGGTATCCCCACGGGTGTCGCCTTACCTTTGCCCGGGACCGTTTGCGCATTTTGGCACACGTATATGATGGTGTCGCTAGCATCCATATGATAAAGAGCCCGGGCTGACATGGCTAGTCGTAAACCCAAAGTGGCACTAACTTACAGGGACAGGCATTCATGACCCAGCATCGAACGTGTCGGTCATCAGCGAGTGAATCCAGGCTGTAGCACTGGGCCAACAGGACTCCGGTGAACCGGGCTGTAGCGGGCTAGCAGGACTCCGGTATTCATCGCGTGACATTTCCCCGAAGGGACAGACACAGGATCGAAGAAGGACACATGACGGCCTGCCTAAGTGTTCCGGAGCAGTAGCAAGCTACCAGGGCTCAGTGGAAGCACTAGGAGACATTTCCCGGTAAGAGAGGCTACTAAGAATAAACAACTAGATAGTCAGATCCCACACATAGCAATACACATTACACGTACGCATAACATGCAAGTATGTGCTGTACAACATGGCATCACAGCATAACTCAACAACTCATATAGATAAAGGCTCGGAAGAGCCGTCACAGCATTATTACAAACAGGGGTCACATGACCCAACAGTCAGAGCAATCAAGCAACAAGCGGAAGCATTACATGTCTGAGTACAGACATCTACAAATGAAAAAGGCTGAAGAGCCTGACTATCTACACCATTCGATCAAGATCGTAGCTGAGGTACTAGCTACTAGTCGAAGTCCATGAGAACCCTAGTAAGACCGAAGTCTCCGCTGCAAAAACATAAGTAAAGCAATATGAGTACAAAGGTACTCAGCAAGACTTACATCAGATCCTATCATACATGCATCTGTATCAAGAGGTAATGTGGGGTTTAGTTGCAGCAAGCCAGCTTTGACTCTGTGGCTATCCTGTTCTACGACTACCAGAAACTCTTGAGGTGAAACAACGAACACGAGTCCACTAATCACCATACAATACACTACTATGGATTCATCCCCGTCTCCCTACGAGAAGGCCATCCATAGCACTCACACTTGTCTTGAGCATTTTAGAGTATCCCCTTCAAGTTGTTTATGTACCATGTAAGCATCCAAGAAGTCCATAACCGCGGACCCGGCTATTCAAATAGATCATGTTAACCCTGCAGGGGTGTACTTCTTCACACACGCTCTCGCCAATTACCGCCATGTACGCGTCATGTATCTCGGCAACCTTCAAGCGGAAGCCTGGCGAGGGTGTCGGCCACGACCTGACTAACCACACAAGACTCTAGTCCAGGTTTATCGCCTATTCGGGTTCCATCCGCAAGGAGATCCGGCCGGGGTGTCGCTCACGGCCCCAAACGATGTGTACAGGGTTCCCGATCCCACCATCCGGGTGCCACTCGGTACACCAGGCCACGTGTGCCTAGTCTGTCCCAAGCCAACCCTGCCGGGTGCCACTTGGTAGAAAAATAGCACTACCTACAAACACCAGAAACTAGTTGCGACTCCTGGACAGAGATCAAGTTGGTTAATAAGTCGAGAGGGCTTGGAGCGCCCGGAGCCCAATGTGTGGTAGTATCGAGTCATTGGACAACATACACAGAACTCAGGGCTTAAGGACGGTTCCAGTGAGACAACCCACCATGTACTCCTACATGGCCTCTCACCGCTACCTTTACCAAATCGTGTTCACACACTTCACTCTCAGCATCAGAACATATCGTAACACTCCAATTCATTCCCAATGAATCAGACCTGACACAACTCTAAGCAATAGTAGGCATAGCATGGTAGGAACACATCAGTGGCTTCAATCAACTCCTGCACATGCTAGTGGGTTTCAACTATTTACTGTGGTAATGACAGGTCATGCAGAGGAATGGGTTCAACTACCGCAGCACAAAGTAGCAGATGAATCGTTGTTGTCCTAATGCAATAACTGAGAGCAGGAGCGAGAGAGTAGGGTTTTATCGAGATGAACAAGGGGGTTTGCTTGCCTGGTAAAACAACAAGGGAGGCACTGCTTCACAGACAGGTACTCTGGAACGTCTCCGAAGCAGGACCTATCGAGAAGGAACGGTGCCGACAATCAATACACAATCATATGCAACAATATGATGCATGAACATGGCATGTAGATGTGATGCTGTTTGAGCTAATGCATCTAATAAACATTTGGTTTAAAGTCCATTTGAACCAAAGGTTCAAATGCATTACTAAATTAAGTCTCTTAATATGCCATAATGTGTTTTCTCATATTCAGCATGTATAAGTTGGTTTGTCATGCATGAAACTAGTACAGATGGAAAGATTGCATTTTTTTGATAATTTTTCATATATAAATTATTTTAATCTGAGCTACGGTTGAATTGTTATGAATTTTTGAAGTTTAAATCATTTTCTGGATTTTCTGAATTATTTTAATTCCAGAAAATATATAATTGCGTCAGCATGACGTCATCACTACATCAGCGGGTCAACGCGGCTGTCCAGGTCAAATCTGACGTGTGGGACCCACACGTCAGTGACAGGGGGGTTAACAGGGGTTAATTAGTTTAATTAAAAGGTTAGGGGGGTCGGGCCCACTGGTCAGCGACCCTGGGGGTCAAACCCGGTCAACTCGCCGGCGTTTAGCCGCCGGCGAGGCCGAGCGCGGCGGAGGGGCTCGGGATCGCCGTTCCGGCGACCATTCGGGCGGCGGAGACCACCCACGCGAAGCCCGCGCTCACGCGCATCCAGTGGAACACGCGGAAGGCTGCGGGGGCGGCGGAGCTCGCCGGAGCAGAGCTCAGGGCGGCGGCCGGAGTTCGGGCGCGAGCGGGATCGGGCGGCGGGGCACGGGGAGGCCACCTGAGGGGCTCGGCGGCACCCTCGTGGCACCAGGAGCGCGAATGGATGCTTGGTTTGGGCGGAGACGGGCCGAGACGGCGGCAGCGACATGGACGGCGGCGAGAGGCTTCGGCCGTGGTGGGGAACGGCGCTACGGCGTGGATACGAGGGGGAGAAGAAAGGGGAACGGCGGCGGAGCTCACCGCGATCACGCAGAGCAGCACAGCGGGGTCGGGGGAGACCTGGTGACGGCGAATCGACGTCGTCGGACGGCGGAGCCCGAGGAGGAAGACGGTGGCGATGGCGGCTACACAGGGCGTCCGGAGGTTCGTGGCTCGACGAGGAGGTGGAGGGGGTTGTGGCGGAGCTCGGAAGCGTGTCGGGGAGGCGAGGGGAGGCCGGTGGCCACGGCAACGGCGAGCGATGGCGGCGGCAGCGCTCGGGTGCGCTCGGGGAAGAGAGAACCAGGGAGGAGGGAGAGCGAGAGGGAGGGGAAAAGGACCGGGGCGGCTGCGTGGCGTCGTTCCAGTCCATCCAGAGCGACGAGGGGAGGACAGGCAGGCAGGGAGGGAGGAGGCGTGGCGCGGTGGCGCGCGCGCGCGCCGGGCACGCTCCGTTCCCCTGTCGGGGAGGAAGACGACAGAGGAGGGGGGCCAGGTGGGCTGGGCCGCCTGCTGGCTGGGCCGGCCTGCTGCGGCTGGGCTGCACAGGGGAAGCCCCAGGTAAGCACAGGTGAGGTTTTCCTGTTTTATTTCCCTTTTTCTATTTTTTTCTGACATTTGTTTGGTTTAATAAAAATACCAAACCATTTTATTTTATTATGCCAATTTTTGGTAGGGGCTAATGGTATTATTCCAGAGCTCCTCAACAAATGGCACAATTTTTGGACATATAAAATATATATAACATTTATATATCCAAGCAAATAATTATTGTATTAATTCCAAATGTCCAAAATAAAATACTTATGAGGTCCTGACAATATTGGTTTGATTTTTATCTCTGTCCAATATTTTTAGAGGGCAACATGAGCATTTTCTTGGACCCTTTTGGAGAAATTTTTATTTGGGTCATTTTCAAAATGATTCTGAGGGTTCCACCAATCCTCATTTCAAATTTAAATGAAATTTAAATATGATGCACAAATGGCTAGCTAGTCTAGGTCATACCAGACTAGGGATGTGACAACTCGCCCCCACTTGAAAAAATCTCGTCCCGAGATTCAGGGGTCGACGGAAAGAAAGCGGGGTACTCCAGTCGAAGACGATCTTCTCGCTCCCAAGTAGCTTCTCTCTCGGAATGATGAGACCACTGAACTTTGAGAAACTTGATGTTCTGACGTCGGGTAACACGCTCTGCTTGATCAAGAATGCGAACCGGGTACTCTCGGTATGTGAGGTTATCTTGGAGATCAAGCGTTTCGTGGTCCACTCCGCGGATGGGATCCGAGAAGCAACGCCTGAGTTGAGAGACGTGGAAGACATCATGAACTCGAGAAAGATGTGGGGGTAGTTCCAACTGGTACGCAACCTCTCCTCGTTTGGCGAGAATGCGAAAGGGACCAATGTAACGAGGAGCCAACTTGCCCTTGATACCGAAACGATGGGTACCCTTTAAAGGAGTAACCCGAAGGTAAGCTTGGTCGCCAATTTCATAAGTTATATCCTTATGATGACGATCGTACTGGCTCTTCTGATGAGCCTGGGCTGTTTTCAGATTCTCACGAATGATGCGAACTTGCTCTTCTGCCTCCTGGATCATATCCGGTCCAAAGAATTGTCTTTCACCGGTTTCTGACCAGTTCAAAGGTGTTCGACATCTTCGTCCATAGAGAATCTCAAAAGGAGCTTGCTTGAGGCTGGATTGGTAGCTATTGTTATAAGCAAACTCGGCGAAAGGAAGACATTTCTCCCAATCCATACCGAATGAGATAACGCAAGCTCTGAGCATGTCTTCGAGAATTTGATTGACCCGTTCCACCTGACCACTCGACTGAGGGTGGAAAGCGGTACTGAAGGAAAGATGGGTTCCCATGGCAGTTTGGAAGCTCTCCCAGAAGTGAGAAGTGAAAAGACTGCCACGGTCTGAATTGATCTCTAGTGGAACACCATGGAGTGACACTATTCGAGAAATGTATAAGTCAGCAAGCTGACTAGCGGTGATACTCTCTCGAACAGGAAGGAAGTGAGCCACTTTGGAGAGACGATCAATGACTACGAAGATAGCATTATTCCCTCTCTTGGTCCTGGGAAAGCCGGTGATGAAGTCCATACCAACTTTATCCCATTTCCATTCAGGAATAGCTAAAGGCTGAAGGGTGCCAGCAGGTCTTTGATGCTCTGCCTTAACGCGACGACAAATGTCACATTTAGCAATGAACTCAGCGATTTCTCTCTTCATCCTAGTCCACCAGAACCTCTGGCGTAGGTCCTGATACATCTTAGTACTACCGGGATGAATCGTGAGAGGAGATTCATGCGCCTCCTTAAGGATCAATTGTCGCAGATGTTGATTCTTGGGAACCACCAAGCGATTCTCAAAGAAAACAACACCACGATCATCCATAGAGAAACATCCACCAACTCGCTTCTTAATGTTTCTCTTGATCCGAGAAATTCCCGTGTCTTGCTTTTGAGCAGCGATAATCCGATCTTCAAGATCAGGTTTCGCCACCAGGGTAGAAAGGAATCCGCGAGGAGCTATGTGAAGATTAAGCTTACAGAATTCCTCATGGAGAAGTGGTTGGCCTTGCTGCAACATGAGATTGTTGCAATAGGATTTACGGCTTAGCGCATCAGCCATGACATTGGCTTTGCCTGGGGTGTAGGTAATCCCTAGATCATAATCTGTGATTAACTCCAACCAACGTCTTTGCCTAAGGTTCAGATCTGGTTGGGTGAAGATATACTTGAGACTCTGGTGGTCGGTGTAAATCTCGCAACGTTTACCAAGGAGGTAATGTTGCCAGGTCTTGAGTGCATAGACTACGGCTGCAAGCTCTAGATCATGTGTAGGATAATTCTCCTCATGTGGATGCAACTGTCGAGATGCATAGGCAATCACATGACGATCCTGCATAAGAATGCAACCTAGTCCCTGTCGTGAGGCGTCGCAGTAGATAATAAAGTCTTTAGTGAAATCCGGTGGCACAAGTATGGGAGCAGAGGTCAGGCGCCTTTTCAGTTCCTGAAAACTGTACTCACACTGCGGGGACCACTCGAACTTTTTATCTTTCTTGAGAAGTTCCGTGAGGGGTTTGGCTACTCTGGAGAAGTTTTCAACAAAGCGGCGACAATAGCTGGCTAGACCAAGGAAACTCCTAACTTGTTTAACGGTCTCAGGTGGAGTCCAATCAAGAACGGCTTGAA
The DNA here is from genome assembly GCF_002162155.2 of Triticum dicoccoides. Taxonomy (NCBI): domain Eukaryota; kingdom Viridiplantae; phylum Streptophyta; class Magnoliopsida; order Poales; family Poaceae; genus Triticum; species Triticum dicoccoides. The sequence continues at coordinate 460,535,833 of NC_041386.1, read as the reverse complement.
CTCTCTCGGGATTGACAGCAATGCCCTTACCAGAGATTACGTGGCCTAAGTAGGTCACTTCTGGCAACCAAAATTCACACTTGGAGAACTTGGCATAAAGGCGGTGTTCTCTGAGTTTTTCTAAAACAAGTCTAAGATGTTCGGCATGCTCTTCCTCGTTCTTCGAGTAAATAAGAATGTCATCGAGGTAAACCACGACGAACTTATCTAAGTACTCCATGAAGATCGAGTTCATCAAGCGGGAGAATGTGGCTGGGGCGTTGGTTAGGCCGAAGGACATGACGGTGTACTCGTACTGACCATAACGAGTGACAAAAGCTGTCTTGGGAATGTCCCCATTTCTGATTTTGATTTGGTGGTATCCTAACCTTAAATCCATCTTGGAGAAGACTGAGGATCCAGCGAGCTGATCATACAGGTCGTTGATCCTGGGGAGCGGATACTTGTTCTTTATCGTGACCAAATTAACGGGACGATAATCAACGACCATCCGGTCCGTACCGTCTTTCTTCTTGACAAAGAGGACGGGGCAAGCCCAAGGAGAAGAACTAGGACGGATGAAACCCTTTTGTAAGGACTCATCGAGTTGTTTCTTAAGCTCGGCTAATTCTAGGGGTGCCATCTTGTAAGGTCTCCGGGAGATTGGAGCTGTTCCTGGAATAAGATCTATGACGAACTCTACATCTCTGTCAGGTGGAACACCTGGCAGTTCCTCTGGAAAGACATCCGGAAAGTCACGGACTACCGGGATATCTTCAAGGTCTGGAAGAGGGCTGGCATTAAGAGAATAGAGCTGACGCTTTGCAACTCTAGTGGAGACGGTGACTATCTTGCCAGATGGGTGTGTAAGCTGAACAGATCTTGTGTAGCAATCAATCTGGGCATGATGAGCTGTCATCCAGTCCATACCCAAGATGATGTTAATATCTGAGGACTTGAGGGCTACAAGTGATGCAAGGAATACAAGTCTGTCAACAAGGATTTCGTTACCATGGCTGATTCTGGTGGTCTGCCATCTAGACCCTGGGGTTTGGATTTCAAGTGGAGTTGGCATATCACAAAATGACATGTCGTGCAAACGAGCATAGCCTTCAGAAATGAAGGAGTGAGATGCTCCAGTATCGAATAGAACTGATGCTGGGTGACAATTGACAAGGAGTGTACCAAGAACGACATCTGGATCATGATGAGCGTCTTTAGCTGAGACGTGATGCACACGTCCACGTTCAGTGGGGGCTGACTTAACACTGATCATCTTGCGTGATGGCTTAATACAGCCAACAGTCTTCTCGGGCTGGGGTGGAGCATAACTAGTCTGAGAGCAGTCACGTGCATAGTGTCCTGGCTTCCCGCATGTGAAGCAAGTCCCTGAGGTTGGACGTGGACCCGCACTGACAAGCGGTCTACCAGTAGGCCTGGGTGGAACATACGACTGAGCTGGGGAAGGCACCACATAGGATGGCCTCGGTGTATATCCGGAAGGAAGAGCGGAGTTTGGAACCCAAATCCGGCGTTTCAGGGAACTAGAGCCAGAGGAGGATCCCAAATCACGGGTGTGCTTACGAGACTCCTCATAAGTGAGTTGAGTTGTCTCTGCATTGATGGCCTTGTTCACAAGGGCTGGGAATGTATCACAATGATGCAGGTGGAGATCACGACGCAACTTGGGGTTGAGACCCTTCCGGAACCTAGCCTGCTTCTTGGCGTCCGTGGACACTTCTTCTGTGGCATAGCGGGCAAGGTTCTCGAACTCTCTGCTATAAGCATCAACAGCCATCTTACTCTGGGTGAAACTACAGAACTCTTCTCTCTTGCGATCAAGGAGGGCTTGGGGAATGTGATGCTCGCGAAAAGCCTCAGTGAAATCCTTCCAGGTAGGAATTTGGCCAGCTGGAAGCATAGCCTCATAGTGCTGCCACCAAAGACTAGCAGGACCTTCCAGGTGATATGTGGCATAAGTGACCTTGTCATCTTCAGCTACGTTCGCGGAACGCAGCTTATGGGTGATGCTACGGAGCCAGTCATCTGCATCGAGTGGCTCAATGGAATGATGAAAGGTGGGTGGGTGCAAGCGGATGAAGTCATGAATGGTCACAGATCCTTTGAACTGATGTGCGGTGTTCTTCTCGATACGTGCCAACAAGCGGTTGGACTTACGCTTGTTCCTCTCCATCTCTAGCATGAACTCTGTCAACGAAGGCTGGTCGGGAGGATCCTCATCCCTACCATCTCCGTGGTTCTGGTTACGAGCAACGGAACTTCGCTTGGCTGATGACATCCTGAGAAACGAATCAAGGACGGAATCAGCAACAACTATGGACTGTAGAATGTACGACAAGGAATTAGTATCACTCGAACTCCTAGGGAAAATCCGGCAGCATAATGGCAGTAAAATGCTCAGAATGAGACATCCTACTAAAAATGGGGTAGTACAACAACTCAACATCACCACTCAAGGTTCTGGGATAGTACTAAACAGACTACACCGGAAGTACTCGAAACTGGGGTATGACTCTGATCAACCAGTCCTATGGAACTACGGAGTAGTAACACGTGATCCTGATAGACGGAAGAGAAGCCTAGTTCCTTAACCCCGTCGGAAAGATAGGATGACTCAGATCAGAAGGTCATGAGGTATAAGGAGTAAAAGAGCCTTACGTTCCATCCCACAATCAATTCCCTTACATAACTAAAGAATTTCTAGACTCAACTTCGACCAGTTTGGCTTGGTAATCCTACAGGCAGTCAGGCTCTGATACCAAAGCTGTCAGGACCCCGACTCGATGCCACATCGATCTAGCATGTAACACCTCATATCGCTTTGCGGCCACACGCACGGTATCCCCACGGGTGTCGCCTTACCTTTGCCCGGGACCGTTTGCGCATTTTGGCACACGTATATGATGGTGTCGCTAGCATCCATATGATAAAGAGCCCGGGCTGACATGGCTAGTCGTAAACCCAAAGTGGCACTAACTTACAGGGACAGGCATTCATGACCCAGCATCGAACGTGTCGGTCATCAGCGAGTGAATCCAGGCTGTAGCACTGCGCCAACAGGACTCCGGTGAACCGGGCTGTAGCGGGCTAGCAGGACTCCGGTATTCATCGCGTGACATTTCCCCGAAGGGACAGACACAGGATCGAAGAAGGACACATGCCGGCCTGCCTAAGTGTTCCGGAGCAGTAGCAAGCTACCAGGGCTCAGTGGAAGCACTAGGAGACATTTCCCGGTAAGAGAGGCTACTAAGAATAAACAACTAGATAGTCAGATCCCACACATAGCAATACACATTACACGTACGCATAACATGCAAGTATGTGCTGTACAACATGGCATCACAGCATAACTCAACAACTCATATAGATAAAGGCTCGGAAGAGCCGTCACAGCATTATTACAAACAGGGGTCACATGACCCAACAGTCAGAGCAATCAAGCAACAAGCGGAAGCATTACATGTCTGAGTACAGACATCTACAAATGAAAAAGGCTGAAGAGCCTGACTATCTACACCATTCGATCAAGATCGTAGCTGAGGTACTAGCTACTAGTCGAAGTCCATGAGAACCCTAGTAAGACCGAAGTCTCCGCTGCAAAAACATAAATAAAGCAATATGAGTACAAAGGTACTCAGCAAGACTTACATCAGATCCTATCATACATGCATCTGTATCAAGAGGTAATGTGGGGTTTAGTTGCAGCAAGCCAGCTTTGACTCTGTGGCTATCCTGTTCTACGACTACCAGAAACTCTTGAGGTGAAACAACGAACACGAGTCCACTAATCACCATACAATACACTACTATGGATTCATCCCCGTCTCCCTACGAGAAGGCCATCCATAGCACTCACACTTGTCTTGAGCATTTTAGAGTATCCCCTTCAAGTTGTCTATGTACCATGTAAGCATCCAAGAAGTCCATAACCGCGGACCCGGCTATTCGAATAGATCATGTTAACCCTGCAGGGGTGTACTTCTTCACACACGCTCTCGCCACTTACCGCCATGTACGCGTCATGTATCTCGGCAACCTTCAAGCGGAAGCCTGGCGAGGGTGTCGGCCACGACCTGACTAACCACACAAGACTCTAGTCCAGGTTTATCGCCTATTCGGGTTCCATCCGCAAGGAGATCCGGCCGGGGTGTCGCTCACGGCCCCAAACGATGTGTACAGGGTTCCCGAGCCCACCATCCGGGTGCCACTCGGTACACCAGGCCACGTGTGCCTAGTCTGTCCCAAGCCCACCCTGCCGGGTGCCACTTGGTAGAAAAATAGCACTACCTACAAACACCAGAAACTAGTTGCGACTCCTGGACAGAGATCAAGTTGGTTAATAAGTCGAGAGGGCTTGGAGCGCCCGGAGCCCAATGTGTGGTAGTATCGAGTCATTGGACAACATACACAGAACTCAGGGCTTAAGGACGGTTCCAGTGAGACAACCCACCATGTACTCCTACATGGCCTCTCACCGCTACCTTTACCAAATCGTGTTCACACACTTCAATCTCAGCATCAGAACATATCGTAACACTCCAATTCATTCCCAATGAATCAGACCTGACTCAACTCTAAGCAATAGCAGGCATAGCATGGTAGGAACACATCAGTGGCTTCAATCAACTCCTACACATGCTAGTGGGTTTCAACTATTTACTGTGGTAATGACAGGTCATGCAAAGGAATGGGTTCAACTACCGCAGCACAAAGTAGCAGATGAATCGTTGTTGTCCTAATGCAATAACTGAGAGCAGGAGCGAGAGAGTAGGGTTTTATCGAGATGAACACGGGGGTTTGCTTGCCTGGTAAAACAACAAGGGAGGCACTGCTTCACAGACAGGTACTCTGGAACGTCTCCGGAGTAGGACCTATCGAGAAGGAACGGTGCCGGCAATCAATACACCATCATATGCAACAATATGATGCATGAACATGGCATGTAGATGTGATGCTGTTTGAGCTAATGCATCTAATAAACATTTGGTTTAAAGTCCATTTGAACCAAAGGTTCAAATGCATTACTAAATTAAGTCTCTTAATATGCCATAATGTGTTTTCTCATATTCAGCATGTATAAGTTGGTTTGTCATGCATGAAACTAGTACAGATGGAAAGATTGCATTTTTCTGATAATTTTTCATATATAAATTATTTTAATCTGAGCTACGGTTGAATTGTTATGAATTTTTGAAGTTTAAATCATTTTCTGGATTTTCTGAATTATTTTAACTCCAGAAAATATATAATTGCGTCAGCATGACGTCATCACTACATCAGCGGGTCAACGCGGCTGTCCAGGTCAAATCTGACGTGTGGGACCCACACGTCAGTGACAGGGGGGTTAACAGGGGTTAATTAGTTTAATTAAAAGGTTAGGGGGGGTCGGGCCCACTGGTCAGCGACCCTGGGGGTCAAACCCGGTCAACTCGCCGGCGTTTAGCCGCCGGCGAGGCCGAGCGTGGCGGAGGGGCTCGGGATCGCCGTTCCGGCGACCATTCGGGCGGCGGAGACCACCCACGCGAAGCCCGCGCTCACGCGCATCCAGTGGAACACGCGGAAGGCTGCGGGGGCGGCGGAGCTCGCCGGAGCAGAGCTCAAGGCGGCGGCCGGAGTTCGGGCGCGAGCGGGATCGGGCGGCGGGGCACGGGGAGGCCACCTGAGGGGCTCGGCGGCACCCTCGTGGCACCAGGAGCGCTAATGGATGCTTGGTTTGGGCGAAGACGGGCCGAGACGGCGGCGGCGACATGGACGGCGGCGAGAGGCTTCGGCCATGGTGGGGAACGGCGCTACGGCGTGGATACGAGGGGGAGAAGAAAGGGGAACGGCGGCGAAGCTCACCGCGATCACGCAGAGCAGCACAGCGGGGTCGGGGGAGACCTGGTGACGGCGAATCGACGTCGTCGGACGGCGGAGCCCGAGGAGGAAGACGGTGGCGATGGCGGCTACACAGGGCGTCCGGAGGTTCGTGGCTCGACGAGGAGGTGGAGGGGGTTGTGGCGGAGCTCGGAAGCGTGTCGGGGAGGCGAGGGGAGGCCGGTGGCCACGGCAACGGCGAGCGATGGCGGCGGCAGCGCTCGGGTGCGCTCGGGGAAGAGAGAACCAGGGAGGAGGGAGAGCGAGAGGGAGGGGAAAAGGACCGGGGCGGCTGCGTGGCGTCGTTCCAGTCCATCCAGAGCGACGAGGGGAGGACAGGCAGGCAGGGAGGGAGGAGGCGTGGCGTGGTGGCGCGCGCGCGCGCCGGGCACGCTCCGTTCCCCTGTCGGGGAGGAAGACGACAGAGGAGGGGGGCCAGGTGGGCTGGGCCGCCTGCTGGCTGGGCCGGCCTGCTGCGGCTGGGCTGCACAGGGGAAGCCCCAGGTAAGCACAGGTGAGGTTTTCCTGTTTTATTTCCCTTTTTCTATTTTTTCTGACATTTGTTTGGTTTAATAAAAATACCAAACCATTTTATTTTATTATGCCAATTTTTGGTAGGGGCTAATGGTATTATTCCAGAGCTCCTCAACAAATGGCACAATTTTTGGACATATAAAATATATATAACATTTATATATCCAAGCAAATAATTATTGTATTAATTCCAAATGTCCAAAATAAAATACTTATGAGGTCCTGACAATATTGGTTTGATTTTTATCTCTGTCCAATATTTTCAGAGGGCAACATGAGCATTTTCTTGGACCCTTTTGGAGAAATTTTTATTTGGGTCATTTTCAAAATGATTCTGAGGGTTCCACCAATCCTCATTTCAAATTTAAATGAAATTTAAATATGATGCACAAATGGCTAGCTAGTCTAGGTCATACCAGACTAGGGATGTGACATAAGGGTCTAAAGGCCCACAGACGATTTAGGGCCCATGGTGATAAGCCACCATGAGGGCGCAACTTGTATTGTAAGGTAGAAATAACTAGTCACCGAGCCGGACACTGTTTATGAGCCGGCCGGGACTCTATAAGCCGTAGGGCGTCAACCCATGTATATAAGGGGACGACCCGCTGGCGGCTTAGGGACAAGAAACAATAGATCGAGAACCGGGCATAGCGTATCTCGCTCCCTGGTCATCGAAACCTCAAGCAATACCATCCCAACTAGACGTAGGCCTTCCTTCACCGTAAGGGGCTGAACTAGTATAAACCTAGCGTGTCCTTTGTCTCGATTAACCCCTTTAAGCTTCCTAGTTGCGATGGCTCCACGATCAAGTCCTTGCAAGAGGACATCTGTCGTGACAATTCCACGACAGTTGGCACCCACCATGGGGCCAGCGCACGGTGGATTCGAGTTCTTGAAGGGCAGCTTTGAAGGGCTCAAGGGATACGCTGTCGGCCGGATGACCAAGAGTCGTCGCGGCAAGATCTACATCGATGACGAAGGCTGGGGCCCCGACGCCGGTTCAATTGAGTACGGTTACCGGGTCCCCTTTGACGGAATTCACGTCTTCATCGGCCGAATTGGTGAGCCGGGCCCTGAGCTGGACAACTGCACCGACCTCGTCGAGACGGCTCAGCGTGCGAAACCCGCCCGAGCTCAACCCGTCGTGAAGCGTGCCTTTGTGGGTTGTATCCATGGAGGTGAACTTCCTGAAGGATCTGAAGGTGATGGTGAGCCGGCCGTCCTCTCTGACGGTGATTCATCCGCCGGCTCAACAGATTCTCTATATCAAGTTCAAGATGGCGTGCTTGGGGGCTGTTCCAATGGCAGCACTATTCCTGACCTCTCAGAGTCGCCAAACCGGGCAGGAGTCTTCATGGTTGGTACTCAACCCGGTCAAAATTCTACGCCTTCAGCAGCGATAACGTACGGGTTAGGAGCAGCCGGGGCAGGAGGCCCTGTGCGCTCACCAGCTCAGGTACTGATGGATCTCATGGATAAGCTTACGGCTTTGTTAACTGTTACAGTCATCCCTGCGAACCAATCTGAGCATGAGGTTGAGGTAGCTCAGGTTCACGACCTGAGATCACCCGGGTCAAAGAAACCTTAGCAGCTGAGGATGCTAGATTAGCAGCAGAGCGGGTGACTTTGGACGTACGGGCACAGCAACTTCAGGCAGAAGCCTTGCAGCTCACGTTGAGCCTAAACGCAACTAATGAGGTAATGAGGAGGAGACATCAGAAAACTCAGTCCCGTTTACCTCAGAATTATGATCCTCAGAATCTCTTTGCTACACCCAAGGCCGGCCCAAGTAACCCGCCAGGTGTGAATCAGCTTATTACATCCGGAGCGGGAGGTCTAGTCCGGCCTCAGGGGATGGCACCGCCTCACGGCAATATGGCACCGCCCAATTATGTACCAATACCGCAGGGTCACTTCTCAAACCCCATGGAGAACTTAATCGCAGCATCAGCATGTTTGGCGGCTCTCCCGGTAGATGGGGATGATCCGAGAGTGGTGGAAACCCGGAAGATCAGAGAACTTGTCCAAACAGCCCTGGCTCAGCAAGAAACCTACTCCTACAGCCGGGATAGGATTCACTCGACTCTCCGCCCTGGTTAGCTCCACCTCGTCAAAATTGGAGCCCGAGTTACAGTAGACACATGGAGTCAGAGGCCTTGTCAAGTAACGCTCAGCGCCGGAACCAGCCCGGCGGGTATAACCCAGTTCAGGATCGGATACGTCAGGAGGACGAGTGGGTGGCTCAGCTGGCGGCTCAACTAGCAGCCCAACAGAACTCACCGGCTTGCCCGACGATTTCCGTTGAAGCGGGAGTTGCTACTAGAACCGGAGGAGTTCCTTGTCTGGTACCGGCTCTGCGTAATGTACGCCTACCCAAGGATTTCAAGGGGCCCTAGAAGGTGCCGAATTATACGGCCGATTTACAGCCTGGGGCATGGATTGAAAGTTATGAGATGGCTATGGAGCTGCTAGAGGTTAGTGATGAGGCGATGGCTAAATATTTCACCATGATGCTGGACGGAACGGCCCATTCTTGGTTAAAGGGTTTGCCACCCAACTCCATTAGTTCATGGGCAGAGCTAAAAGCCCGTTTCATCCAGAACTTCAAAGATACTTGCAAGCAGTCTATGTCAATTGTAGATCTGACAAATTGTAAGCAGGAAGAAGGTGAATCTACGACTCATTGGGTGCGCCGGGTCAAGGATATAATACATTCGTCTGACAAGATGGATGCCGGCTCAGCAGTTCTCATGCTGGAGAAGAATTGCTGCTTTGAGCCTCTGAGACATAAGCTGGGGCGCCTTAAGCGTGATTGCAACGATATGGGGACGCTGATGGCGGCTTTAGTCAAGTATGCTGATTCTGATAGTATCAAGGATCCCGCGTCTGATGAGGAAAAGACAGGGAAGGGAAAGAAGAACGGTAATGGAAAGGGTTAGCAACATAACCCGGCGAGTCAAGGAGGCAATAAGCGTAAGGCGGACAGTAACCCAGAATTTGTGGCCAATGCACAGGGTAACAATCAGAAGCACAAAGGAAAGCCACCCCAGTTTGGTGGGTCAGGTCCGTCTCTCGAGCAACTACTCAATGAACCATGCCCGAAACATGGCACTCGGGAACGACCAGCGACTCATTTATGGAAGGATTGTGCAATCATGAAAGCCTTTAAGAATTTTAACACATTTGATGGCAATCAAGGCTCAGGCGGCGGTTCAGGAGCCGGCGGCTTTCATGGCCCGGGCGGTGGTTCAGGATCCGGTTTTCAGGGAAAGCAGGGTGGTTATAATCAACAGTAGTCTGGTCAAGGAGGTCAGCAGCAGCAGTAGTCGGGTTATCAGAGCCATCCAAAACAGTTAAGCAGTGGGCAGTATCACGTGTTCACCACAAGTTTGTGTAAGCGTGATCAGAAAGTTCATAAGAGGGCTGTGAATTCTGTTGAACCGGCAGTCCCTCGTTACTTGAGGTGGTCGGAACAGCCTATTGTCTGGAGGAGGGAGGATCACCCTCCCCGGGTTGATAATCCGGGTCAGCTGGCCCTAGTGGTGGCACCGCAAGTTGGTGGTTATAAGTTTACCAAAGTGCTCGTGGATGGAGGTAGCAGCATCAACATCCTCTATTACGAGACCTTTCGGCGCATGGGCTTAACTGACAAGAATTTAAAGACTTCCAACACCGTCTTCTATGGAGTGGTGCCCGGTAAGTCGGCGTATCCTGTGGGGAAGATTGAGCTAGAGGTGGCCTTCGGAGACGAGCATGATACTAGGGCGGAAAAGCTAACTTTTGAGGTGGTCAAAATCAAGAGTCCATATCATGCTTTGTTCGGACGGCCGGCCTATGCCAAATTCATGGCACGGCCGTGTTATGTGTATCTACAGCTCAAGATGTCGGGTTACAAGGGTACCATCACTGTGCATGGAAGCCGAAAGGTGGCCCTGGAGTGTGAAGAGGGCGATGCAGCTTACGCTGAGTCTGTCTGTGCAGCAGAGGAGCTCAAATTTTATCAAGATAATGTTGACCCGGCAGATATGACTTCTCTCAAGAAGCCGACTATGGAGCATGACCCGGCCATGAAGTTTAAATCGGCTGCAGAGACTAAGCTTGTTGATTTCCTCCAGGTGATTCATCTAAGCAATTCAGCATCAGTGCCAACTTGGATCCTAAATAGGAAAGCGCGCTCATCGAGTTCATCTGTGAGAACCGGGACATCTTTGCATGGAAACCTTCTCACATTTCGGGTGTACCGAGAGAACTCGCTGAGCACACTCTTAATATTGATCCGAAGTATAAGCCGGTCAGGCAATTTCTGCGGTGATTCAATGAAGAGCGACGAAAAGCTATAGGAGAAGAGGTCGCCCGGCTCTTGGCGGCTGGGTTTATTGTTGAAGTTTTTCACCCAGAATGGTTGGCTAACCCGGTGCTCGTACTCAAGAAAAACGGCACCTGGCGGATGTGTGTGGATTACACGGACCTAAATAAGGCTTGTCCGGCTGATCCTTTTGCTCTCCCCCGTATTGATCAAATCATTGATGCTACGGTAGGTTGTGCACGTTTGAGTTTTTTGGATGCTTATTTTGGCTATCATCAGATCAAGATGGCAGTTAAGGACCAGGAGAAAACGGCTTTCATCACCCCATTTGGAGCCTTCTGCTATGTGTCTATGCCGTTTGGGCTCAAGAGTGCCCAGGCAACTTATCAACGGTGTGTACAGAATTGTCTTCATGATCAGATTGGGCGCAATGTTCATGCTTATGTGGATGACATAGTAGTGAAATCCAGAGAGGCGGAAACCTTGATTCTGATCTCAGAGAAACCTTTGACAATCTCCGAGTTTACAAAATGATGCTTAACCCGGAGAAGTGTGTATTTGGTGTGCCTGCAGGCAAGCTTTTGGGATTCTTGGTCTCAAACAGGGGCATCGAGGCTAATCCAGAGAAGATTAAGGCAATCACTTCTTTGGCTAAACCGGCATGTATTAATGATGTTCAACGATTGGCGGGTCGGTTTGCTGCTTTGAGCCGGTTCATAAGCCGGTTAGGTGAGAAGGCCCTACCGTTGTACCAATTAATGAAGAAGGCAGACACCTTTGTCTGGAGTGATGCCGCTAATGCTGCTTTTGAGGATTTGAAGAGGCAGTTATCTGAGCCGCCGGTTCTTGCAGCTCCCATTGACAAAGAGCCTTTGCTGTTATATGTGGCTGCTAATTCACGAGCCGTCAGTGTGGCGATTGTGGTAGAGCGCAAGGAGGCTGGTAAGGAACATCCGGTTCAATGGCCGGTTTATTATGTCAGTGAGGTACTCATCGAGTCAAAGCAAAGATATCCTCATTGGCAGAAGCTTGTTTACGGGGTGTTCATGGCAAGCCGGAAGCTGAAGCAATACTTCCAAGGTCACCCTATCACTGTGATAAGTTATGCCCCCTTGGGAGACATTATTCAGAACAGAGAAGCTACAGGACGAGTCGCCAAATGGGCCATCGAGCTCGGGCCTCATGGTCTAAAGTACGTGTCGTGCACTGCCATTAAGTCTCAAGCTTTGGTGGATTTCATCAATGACTGGATAGAGCTACAGGCACCTGAGGAGAAGCCCGATAACACTTATTGGATTATTCACTTTGATGGGTCCAGACAGTTGGAGGGCTCGGGGGCTGGAGTTGTATTAACTTCCCCTCAAGGTGACAAGTTTTGTTATGTGCTCCGGCTTATGTTTCCTTGCACTAACAATGCAGCTGAGTATGAGGCCCTGCTCCATGGTCTCCGGATGGCCAAAGAGATGAACTTGAGCCGGGTAAGATGCTTAGGAGATTCAGACCTTGTGGCTCAACAGGTGTCAGGCAAGTGGGACTCTAAAGGTCCCCTCATGGCAGCTTACCGTCGTGAAGTCGATGATGTGGCTGGATATTTCAAGGGTTACGTAGTCGAACACATTGATCGAAGAAAGAATGAGGCGGCGGATGCCTTAAGCCGGTTGGGGTCTCAGCGTAAGCCGGTGCCGCCTAACACCTTTCTTGATGTTTTGCATAACCCTTCTGTTAAGTTACCTACAGAAGAAGATCTGGCAATACCAGACCCGGAGGCACAGCTGGTGGCAGCTCTCCACGTTACCCCGGAATTGACAGTGCCTTATTTGGCTTACATGACCCTGGGAGAGTTGCCGGAGGACGAGACCTTGGCAAGACAAATCGTCCGGCGGTCCAAGTCCATGACAATTGTCAATGGCGAGTTACATCATTACAGCGTCACTAGAGTGATTCAACATTGCGTGTCACCGGCAGAGGGTCAGGAGATCCTTCGTGAAATTCATGAAGGTGATTGTGGTCATCATGCCGGCTCAAAATCTCTTGTGGCCAAAGCCTTCCGTCATGGGTTTTATTGGCTGACGGCTCATGCTGATGCGGAAGACCTGGTCAGTAAATGTGACGGATGTCAGAAATTCTCACGACGAGCCCATGTACCGGCTCAAGAGTTGAGGATGATTCCAATTACCTGGCCATTTGCAGTCTGGGGGCTTGATATGGTCGGGCCTTTCAAGAGATCTAAGGATAAAAAGACTCACCTTTTGGTGGCGGTTGACAAGTTCACAAGGTGGGTGGAGGCGGAGCCAGTCAGTAAGTGCGATGCAGCCACAGCAGTCCAGTTTATGAAAAAGGTGATTTTTCGCTTTGGTTTTCCACACAGCATCATAACTGATAATGGTACTAACCTTTCCAAAGGAGCTATGGAAGAGTTCTGTCAACGAGAGCATATCCGGCTTGACATTTCAGCTGTAGCTCACCCTCAATCAAATGGTCAAGCAGAACGAGCCAATCAAGAAATCTTGAAGGGTATCAAGCCCCGGCTTTTGGTCCCTTTACAGCGGATGCTAGGTTGTTGGGTGGAGGAGTTACCTTCTGTACTCTGGAGCATCAATACTGCACCTAATAGATCTACGGGTTACACGCCTTTCTTTATGGTGTATGGAGCACAGGCGGTCCTGCCAAGTGACATCCGTCACGATTCACCCCGTGTGGCAGCTTATGTTGAGGAAGACAATGAAAAAGCTCGGCAAGATGCACTTGACCTGTTGGATGAAGAGCGAGACTTGGCAACAGCCCGCTCGGCGATTTACCAACAAGACCTGGGTCGGTACCACAGCCGCCGGGTTAAGTCCAGAACCTTTCAGGAAGGTGACTTAGTGCTCCGACTCATCCAGGATCAATCTAACATGCACAAGCTATCCCCTCCTTGGGAAGGACCCTTTGTGGTCAGCAAGAATATGAACAATGGATCATACTACCTTATCAACGTTCGAGAGCACAAAGACTCACGTAAGTCGGAGGAGGAGACCCGTCGGCCATGGAATATCGCTCATCTTCGGCCTTATTATACTCGAGTCGTCGGCTCTAATGTGTATATACTTATACTATGTATATTATCTAAAGCAATAAAGCAGGACCTCTGTCCTTTTTTCCACTCCTAAAAAGGTTTATGTGTTTTTTCCTTGTCAGGTGGTGGAGATAACCAAGGAGAAGCGGATCATATCTGAATTCGGATTTCCTTTGGTCCGGCTTATGATCATATCTGAATCTAGCCGTTGATCACTTGGGGGCTTCCTGTTCAAACATAGGTCGTATTCGAACCAAAGAGAACATAGCTGTCGATACCCGCTTGATCGGCATACTGCCAAACCCACTTGAGGGCTTCTTGATCATATCTGAATCATAGCTTAACTCCTTTTGGGTCTGACGTGGATCGTATTCGAATCAGCTTCATTAAACAACTCATGGTCACGTGGGGGCTTCCTGTTCAAACATAGGTCGTATTCGAACCAAAGAGAACATAGCTATCGATACCCACTTGATTGGCATCGCCACAGCCACTGGGGGCTAACAGATCGTATCCGAATCTTAGCTCAACCCCTTTGGAATGGGTCACTGATCGTATTCGAATCAGAAACCCTTGAATTTTTGTTCATCATATTTTACAAGTGTCAACATTAGTTATCTTGTGACCCTCTTGAAGATACAATGGAATACATTACAATCTTCCAGAATTAATGTTAGTTACATCAGGTTATTAAGAACCAGGTGAACTTATATGTGCCAATTTTCAGGAGTTAAGTTTACCCTCAGGGGTTGGTTTATATAAGCCGGAAAAAACAGCTGTGAGCACTACAGGGCAATGCAAGGTATTTTTTGCAAAGGACATAACAAATTCATACAAACTACAAAGAGAATAATGGCAGCGGCTTATGCAAGTATTAAGGGCCATAAGCATGCGCAAAGGAATAGCAAAACTCAAGGTATCTTCTACTTTGTTACAAGACTCCCCGAGTCTGAATGATGCATTGTTTTCTACGATGACATAAGCAGGTGGCGCCTGACAAGCTACTCTTGGGGTTGACTTGAAGCCCCCGGGTTATCCTTCTCCGTCTCTCCGCCGGCTGCTTTGTCCTGGAAGGATGATGAGGCCCAGTCAATGCCACTCAAGGCTTCAAACTCAGCTTCATCATTTATTAAACCGGTTGGGTCGACTTCAGGAGCAAAGGTGTGCTTACGGGTTGGAGGGATCAAGCTGACATCGTCGTAATGCGGCATGGGGATTCTTCGATTCTCCTTGTCATAACCCGGCTGACACTTGGTGAGGTCAGTATCGTTCCCAATAAGAGTAGCCACCGGACGTATATCCTTCACACAGGCAGTGAAATCCTTATCATTAAACACGGTGCCATCTTCCTTTAAACTTGGATACCCAAGAGCAATATCAGCGGGGTCTAGTTCTTGAAGCCACGCCTTGGCCCGGCTCAACGCGGCTATAGCTCCGGCTCTTGCAGATGCTTGCCTTAACTCTTGGATTCGCTGAGGTAGCACAGCAAGCCGCTTCAGCACATCTTGCAGGAGATAAGGAACATCGTTTGATAAAGCCACAACGGCCAGAGCACGTTGTGACCCGGTGTAGAGTTGTTCCACCAGAGTATAAACCGCCTTCAGCTTGATCACCATGTTCTGCTTAAGATTTGTGCTCCTGGGGCCTGCATTATTAAGCATAAGGTGAGTCAGAGGAGACAACTGAAATGGTCATTCAAGGAGTTTTGCAGTGTTTAACGTTTGAGTAAGTCACTCACCGTAGATTGCTGAAACCATTTGAGATATCTGGCGCTTTAAGTCAGATAGTTCGGCTGTTGCTTCCGCAAGCGATGCCTCTGCTGTCTCGGCCCGGGTCACCAGTGCGGCCTTTTCATCAGCCCAAATTTTCTTCTCCGATTCAAAATTTTGCTTCAACTTCTCTTGTTCAGAGACGCTGAATTCAAATTTGGAGTTGGCCTTTTCAATTTCACTTTCCTGGGTTGCCAGGCGATTCTTCAAATCAGCAATCTCTGATTCAAATTTACTTATGGTGGCCTGCATTGCACCGGATAGTAGTAAAAGTTACGGTAAGTACTAATAAGTCCCAAGCACTTTGCAAGCAAAGATACTTGACACTTGGGGGCTAATGTATACCGAAGCTTTCTAAATTATTAAGCCGGTCCTGAATATTAAGTCCCAAATACCTTGCAAGCAAAGATTTTTGGCACTTGGGGGCTAATGTATATCGCAAGTTAAAGGTATTGTGTTACATCCGGTTCAATTATTTTTTATTTAAGACGGGCAAGTAGCTCTAACAATTTTTCTAAAGTCTACAGCATATTTATTCATAAGCAATAGACTTGGGGGCTGGTACAGTAAGTGTGATTGAAAGTAAGCTCGCATAAGTCATACCTCAGATTTTTGTTGTATCTGCTTCACCATGTCAATTTCTAGGTCACGGCTGCTTTGTACTTGATTGATATAGCCGGAGACAATCTCTCCAATACTCAAATGAGTATAGTCAGCGACGTCCAGCTTGGCCTTCCGGCGTTCCACCAATTCCTCTTTAGAACACTTGGCAAGTACAGACGGCTGTGTCGGCTCAACAAACCGAGTCTTGAGAATTTCAACTTCCTGATCATTTGCCTTGGCGGGGCTAGGAGCCTCCGGGTTACCAGAATCATTGAAGGTTTGTTTAGTAGGCGGGTCAGAGGAAGATATAGGAACATCATGAGACGGTTGAGGCGGCGGTTCGTGAGCAGAGGCATCAGGAGCAGCTGTGCCCAACTCTGGTTCAGTCACAACCGGCTCTTGGGGCGGCTTCTTCTTTTTTGCCCTTTTGCTGGGCTTTACTTGCACACTGTGGAAAAGGTAGACAGGTTAAATACAGCAAATATGAGTAAAATAAAGCATAAGGTACAACAAGTTTATATTACCCGGGAGCAATTTTGAAGGCTGGCATGTTGGACTGCATAGACTCACCAGAGGAAGGTGAAATATCCTGATAGTTGGAGTCAGAATAATTGAGAGGCTAACAAATGAAACCCGCCAAAGGAAAAAGAAGGTGTAAATCGGAGATAACCTCAGTCTGGCATTTCCTGGTCACATCAGGTAAGCCGGAGGAGAGTTCCGCGTCTTTGCTGGTCCGGGTCTGCCTCCGGCTCTCATAAATCTGTCGCTTCAAAAGAAAGTCAGGATCTTGGTAAGCCAAAGGATGTGAAAATCTTACTTTCCGGGTTACTCTTCGAATTTTCTAACGCGGCTGAAGCTCGGAGTCGGAGGAGATTACAATTACCTCTTCCTCGACGGGTTGGCTGTTGCCCGTGTCTTCCTGAAAGAAGGTTAGCATCAGTAAGGTAGAAATAAAGGAGAAAGGGAAATTCAAAGGTTACCTCTTCCTCATTGTCATCAGTATCATCAAGCTGAAACAGCTCAGAGGCGCTTGGCTTCCTTTTCCTTGAGGTGGTGGGCTTGGTGGTTTTCTTTTCGGCTCTCTTGGCCGCCTTGGCTTTCTTGGCCGCCTCATGATCATATTGCGTGTTCCAGAAGCTATCATTTGCCTGTAAAAGGTTATAACTAGTTATGCGTAAGAATACAACCTAACATGATAAAACATAACCCGATGGCTGGAAACTTACTGCAGGGGCCGGGTTCTTCTGGCAAAAAGGTAGTAAGCCGAAGGCATTACTATTCACTGTGCCCTCTTTCAACAAGGACTGAGTTGTGCTTCCACTACGTCATCTGGTAAGTCGTCAGGGTTATGACGTTGAGGGTCATCCTTCTCGCCTGAATAATTATACATTAAGCCGGGGCGGCGGCTTAACAGAATTATTCTCCAAGCAATCCAGACTCGGACCAAGTCAATGCCATCTAAGCCGTTCCCTAAAAGAGCTTTAATCCTCTTGATTTTGGGGTGAGTGGCAGGCGTTCAATAGCTGTCAACTTATCCGGCAGCGGGTGAGTAGGTTCAAGGCGCAATGCGCGGAAGCCGGGCAGTGGATTTTTGCCAGCCGGAGAAGTATCTTGGCAGTAGAACCATGTCTGGTTCCAGTCCTTTGGATGACTCGGCAATTCAGCATAAGGGAACAGGCAGTCTCTCCGCCTTTGAATTGATATGCCACCAAGCTCCAGACTGGGCCCGTTGGCCCGTTCATTCTGCCGGTTCAAATAGAACAATTCCCTGAACAGAAGTAGGCTGGGTTCTTCTCCAAGGTAGACCCCACAGAAAACTTGAAAGTTGCAGATATTTGACACGGAGTTGGGCCCGATGTCTTGAGGTCTTAAGTCAAAGAAGTGCAAAACAACTCTAAAGAATTTTGAACCGGGAGGAGCAAATCCCCGGCTCATGTGATCGGTAAAAATGATCACCTCCCCTTCCTTGGGTTGAGGTTTCTCTTCAGACGGGTCAGGAGCACGATAATACATGACGTCCTTCTTGGGCAGATGGCCGGACTTCACAAACTCTGACAGTTTGCTCTCCATAACAATGGATGGGACCCAGTTGCAGGTAATCGGAGGTTTAACAGCTTTGGGTGCCGTTGAGTAAATTGAAGCCTACAACAAGATAAAGGAAATTTTCCGGTTTATTATAACCCGGAGAATAAGCATTATTGGGTTGTCTGAGATGGCGGCTTAAGTAGGGGCCTAATGACATACAGGTGGTTGTGTGATAATGTTTAAACAACTGCAGGTATTAAAGATGATGAAAATTGTCTTAAGTCGCCAAAAGCAGGCAGTGCTGACAGTCAGTATTATCTTAAACCGGTCACATGAACTACTATGGCTGAAACAGAGTCAACAGAGGCAGTTTTTGGTTAAGTGTGGAACAAACAGGTTTCACAAGTTGCAATCATTTTTTTGGATCAAACGATGCTCTGGGAAGGAAAAAATTCTGGACCTAAAGCAGTACAGGGAAGTTCATATACTCGAGGAGGGCTTCCAAAAACAAGGAAATGAGATCTGTTTTCATACAGAATAAGCACAAAACATCCTCTGCGGCAGTTCTATGTTATTTTTACGATCTGAGCAAGGGATTAGAGGTGAGAGCTAATGGGGGTTTGCATCGGGCGGCGGTGAACGTCGACGAACTAAAAAACAGTACCAATGCAGATCTGAGAAAGGGGATAAAAAGAACTCACAGATGCGGACGAGCTGCGGAGGGTCGCCATCATTTTCGGGTCCGAATCAGGGTGATGCAGCGGCCTGAGTCGATGAAGACGAGGGGTTCGATGGCGGCGGCGGCAGAGCTGGAGCAGCGAAGAAAGGAGGTGCGAGGAAGAAGACGACTGAAGAATGAGAATGGGGAAGGACCTAGGTCGCGCCTATTTATAAGGAAGGACCGACCAAGACGGCGCAAAAAACGAGGAGACCAAAGCATCATTATCCAGCGGCCCCGACGCCTCGATTCTCAGGATGGTCAGTAAAGGCAAAGATTCGTTGGAGGACATGATGGATTAAAATATGAAATTTATTGAAGATGACGTCACAGAGATTTGACCCGGATCCAGATGATGACGTCACGGCGGGTTAGAATTTCTGCACAAAACAGAGGACTAAGGGCTAGTTTATAAGGTTTTTTTAAGATTGACATGAATCGGTTCAAATCAATCTGGGGCCTAATGTTGGGGATATAATTATGTACGTAAGCCGGCCAGGAGGGGCCGGGTTACGCAAAGAGAAGCCCATCTGAAGCCCAAGACCAAGATGTGAAGATGGCGGTTCAGTAAAGGGTCTAAAGGCCCACAGACGATTTAGGGCCCATGGTGATAAGCCACCATGAGGGCGCAACTTGTATTGTAAGGTAGAAATAACTAGTCACCGAGCCGGACACTGTTTATGAGCCGGCCGGGACTCTATAAGCCGTAGGGCGTCAACCCATGTATATAAGGGGACGACCCGCTGGCGGCTTAGGGACAAGAAACAATAGATCGAGAACCGGGCATAGCGTATCTCGCTCCCTGGTCATCGAAACCTCAAGCAATACCATCCCAACTAGACGTAGGCCTTCCTTCACCGTAAGGGGCTGAACTAGTATAAACCTAGCATGTCCTTTGTCCCGATTAACCCCTTTAAGCTTCCTAGTTGCGATGGCTCCACGATCAAGTCCTTGCAAGAGGACATCTGCCGTGACAATTCCACGACAAAGCGGGTCTCTTATATATATATATATATATATATGGGCGTTTTTTCCTAAGTCACAACTCTTGCTATTCTGAGGTGTTTGCTCTAATGAGTTGTAAATTTAAGTCATGTGGTGCTCTGATTCTTTTGAACTACTTTTCTGCATGCTTATTCCTCAAGTACCTTAATGCACGCATGATGATCTCGTCAGAGTCCATATTTCATCATGCATTTAAAATTCTTCATACCATATGTCAAATGCGTGTATGAATTACACGATATAGGGGGAGATCTCCATGATTCTAATCAACAATGTGCATTTGCTATTCAAGGCAAATTCCTCAAATATGCACATCTTTAGGGGGAGTTCTTCAATATCTTGCAATCAAATTCCTCAATATCAGTATTTGCACTTCATATGTTTATCCCCGTTGAAAACTTAACCTATTTGTCATCAATCACCAAAAAGGGGGAGATTGTAAGTGCATCTAGTGCCCCTTGGTTATTTTCGTGTATTGAAGACTTATAGGTTAAGGGACTAATGTGTTTGTGAGTATACATGGGTTCTATCAGTCTACGAGGAGTTTGATATTTACGATGAAAATCTACCCCTAAAAATGAATGTCTTCAGTTGAAGACTTTGGTTTTCTTGAAGACTTTGAAAGTGAGGAAATTGGTGTGACCTTGAAGACTTGATATTCATGCGAGTATTATGAAGCGTGAAGATTTTTGTTTTCGTAGTTTCATTTTCTCTTTCTTGAGTCATAGGAAACACCGTACTGTTAAAGGGGGTTGAGGTAAAACTAAGCAAAAGTTTCCAAGTGATGCTCATCTCAAAATCCTACACCTACCCAATCTTTTCGAGTGAAGCCATTGGAAATCTCATAGTTCAGTCAATTTCTTCAGTGACAGAGATGAAGATCTTCTGGTCTCTGAGGAATTTGTTCTGGCTGGGGAGTTAGGAATTAGCTAGTGCGGGTTGCCTACAAGTGAGGACCATGATAGCCCTGAGGAATTTGATACTCAAATTTCGGACTGTTGTTGTGCTATGCACCAACTGTCCCAAAATATCTACCCACCTAACTGTCATATCATTGAAGGGCATTTATGCCTTATCATGTCGGGCTGCTCCCTAGCTATAAATAGCCACCCCCTACAACCACTAGTTGGTTGGATGCTCCGAGAGAAACTGACACTTGTCATTGAGAGCATCCTATCCTCTGAGGACTTTGAGCAAAAATCATCAAGTGAGGAAGAACCCAAACCTAAACACCTACAAACCCAAAGTGATTGAGCATCACCGAAGAGATTGTTCCTGTGTGGAACTGATGCTTGTTACCTTTGAGGATTGCACATCCTCCAGACGGCTAGGCGTCATGGTCTAGAGCATCCAAGAGGAAATTGTGGATCGCCGAGTGACCGAGTCTGTGAAGGTTTGGAAGTCACCTGAAGACTTACCACGAGTGATTGGGCAAGGTCTGTGTGATCCTAGGTCAAGGAGAATACGATGAGGACTGTGTGTCCTCAGTTTTAAATACCTAGCCGCTCCAACCAGACGTATAACTGTCACAGCAGTTGGAACTAGTCTACCAAATCATCGTCTTCACCAAGCTACTGGTTCTATTTCCTCAACCCTTTCATTTCCTCATTCATGTGTTGATGAACTTGTCTGTTACTGTTTGAAGACTTTGACTGAAGACTTCCTCAATTTCCTCAATCCTAATTCTTCAGTCATTTTGTCTTCAGCCTGCTTATCCTGTTTACACGCTACTTGTGCTCTGTGCTTGTTTCATTTCATCATGATGACTGTGTTACTGCCATGTTATGCTTGCACCCAAGTACTTATTCTGCTGCCAGTAGTTCGTTAGTTAGGAAATTCCTCACCTAGAATTTCCTCAGTGATGAATTTGTAAAAATCGCCTATTCACCCTCCTCTAGTAGATATAACACACTTTCACACCTCCAATCTTGCTTTCCTCCGAGGCCAACCTTTGGGTCATCGCCCGCCGGTGTAAAGATGCATAGGGTCTTTTAATTCACAAGAGTAATCCGCATGTCGTATATTTGGATGTCTTATAACAAACTCTATTCTTCCATATTTAATGGATGAGGTAAAGCTTTTGCCTCCATTTTAAGAATAAAAAAACCCTCCACGGTCGGCACTTTTTCGGGTGAAAATCAAATACCCGCTAAAAAGGTGAAAATCAAAATACTGCTAAATAGAGGCTCGCTGCATGCAGCGTCCCTGGTTTCAGCAGCTCTACCTTTGCTTCGTCTCGGAAAAACTATTGAATATATGAGAAAATTACTATGAGGTTTAATCCGAACAAACAGTAAATAAATCATGATGATGAAAATAGAGATTAAACTAATCACGCGGACTACCATAGTAGATGAACAAATCAAATCTAGGGCACATACTAGAACTATGGATTCTAGCACGATCTCGAACAAGAAGGACAAGATCACATACGGTGCAGCGGGAGCAGGGCCACCAGCGTTGATGTTGTCACCCATGTCGTTGAGGAGGAGGTTGCTGAGGTCGGGGAAGAAGTCATCGACAATGAAGTCATCGCTGCTAGGAGTCACGCGAGTGCACTCCTCAAAAACCCGATCACCCCTCTCCCGTACAGGATCACGAGAGGCGGGATTCCGGAGGCCTACTGTCTTCTCGTGGTGCACGCCGAAAGGAGGGATGGAGAAAACCTGCTTGGCGACACAATGATTTGGAACGGTGG
Source organism: Triticum dicoccoides (assembly GCF_002162155.2). Classification (NCBI taxonomy): domain Eukaryota; kingdom Viridiplantae; phylum Streptophyta; class Magnoliopsida; order Poales; family Poaceae; genus Triticum; species Triticum dicoccoides. The sequence goes on along the minus strand of NC_041386.1, from coordinate 460,513,261 downwards.
TGTGGAACCATGCGATACGGCTATGGCTAGGTGAAAGGATCGATATAGTTGACTAGAGGGGGGCTGAATAGGCAACTAACAATATTTAGCTTTTCTTTACAAATTAAACTTTGCGTCAAAGTAAGTTGTCTAGATATGCAACTAGGTGAGCAACCTATATGATGCAACAACAACAAGCACACAAGCAAGCAAAGGATACAACACAATATAAGCTTGCACAAGTAAAGGTAAGAGATAACCAATAGCGGAGCCGGTGGAGACGAGGATGTGTTACCGAAGTTCCTTCCCTTTGAGAGGAAGTACGTCTCCATTGGAATAGTGTGGAGGCACAATGCTCCCCAAGAAGCCACTAGGACCAACGTATTCCCCTCACGCCCTCACACAATGCGAGATGCCGTGATTCAACTATTGGTGCCCTTGGAGGCAACGACCGAACCTTTACAAACAAAGTTTGGACTATCTCCACAACTCAATTGGAGGCTCCCAACGATACCATGGAGCTTCACCACAATGGAATGTGGCTTCGAGGTGACCTCAACTGCCTAGGGTGCTCAAACACCCATGAGTAACAAGATCCGCAAGGGATTAGTGGGGGGAATCAAATTTCTCTTGGTGGAAGTGTAGATCTGGGCCTTCTCAACCAATCCCTATAGAATCAACAAGTTTGATTGGCTAGGGAGAGAGATCGGGTGAAAATGAGCTTCGAAGCAACAATGGATCTTGGGGGAAAAGAGGTGAGACAACTAGGAGAAGAATACCTCCTTTTATAGTGGGGGAACCAATCCAACCGTTACCCTCCCCCTATTCAGCCCGCACAGAGCGGTACTACTGCTCAGTAGAGCGGTAGTACCGCAGGTAGCAGCGGTAGTACCGCGACCCCCAGCGGTACTACCGCATAGACTGAGAGGAGAAGAAGCAGAGGGAGAACATGAGAAAGAGGGGGGTCTGGGTGGCACTAGTAGCGGTGGTAGCCGTGGTACTACTGCTCATGGGTGGTACTACCGCTGCTACTGCCGCTACTACTGTCGCACAACCTGAAACGAGAAAATGCATCCTCAAATCGAGGCGGTAGTGTTGCCGAACCAGGACGGTACTGCCGCCTATGCCCCGAAGCGGTACTACCATTGTAGACAGCGGCACTGCTGCTTGAGGATCATAGGCGATACTACCGCTCTGGCGGCGGTACTACCGCTTCCTCCTCACAGTCTCCACAACAGTTAAAACAGCAAGCTCCAAGGGGAGGAAAGGAGCTGGGGTGCAACAAAGATGTGTACGTGTTGATTCCACCCTAGCCTTTCCATTGCGGACCCCCTCTTGATAGTACGGTGACTCCTACGACTCAAGTCCACCAAACTGAAACGCAGGAGACTACACCGTCTTCACATAAAGCTCCGAGGGGAACCGAATCGTCTTGTGCCTAGACATGAGATATCTGAAATGCTCAATGCACATGATTAGTCTGCAAAATCATTGTCATCAATCACCAAAACCACTTAGGGAGAAATATGCCTTACAATCTCCCCTTTTTTGGTGGATTGATGACAATACGGGATTTGCACATAGGGATATAAAATGAAACATAAGCAAACCCAACATCTATAAAATATAGACAGGCTCCCCCTAGATGTGTGCACTATATAGAGATTCTTTGGACTGTGTGGCACACATACTAGGATCAACACTCCCCTTATATTTTATAAACAAGCCAATCCTTGCAGCAATATGAATGACACTAAGCATGGAGGCAAGGTAACGTAATGATCATGAAGTAAAGGGCACAAGATAGTATAAGCTCATAAAAACATACTAGATAGTAAGATAAGACAATAAGATAAGATGAGGACATATGTCTTACACCATATGATAGCCCCCTGGACTCACACGAATACAACCACACACCAACAAGCCAAAGCAAACGAAGGTTCAACAACACAAAAGCAAAGAGAAACACAAGTCTCGGCGGCAAAGTGAAACACACGACTCGCAAATCCTACACTCTCTCCCCCTTTGGCATCTAGACACCAAAAAGGCAGAGAGGATACCTACGAAACAGGTGATGACAGAACTCCAAGGCATCACCAATCATGTTCCTCCTCCTCAGACTCCTCAGTAGCACGGGATGTAGAAGGAACTCCAGTCTCCTCCTCTGACTAACTCCACCGGCAGTGTTGTCTGGTCCACTGCTCCTCATGTGTGATCCTCTCCTTAGAGCCATCCTGAACCTTCGGGCCACCAGCCTCATAATAGCCTTGTCGCGACGACGAGCCGTCTTGGCATTCACATGAGCCCGGAACTGGCCCTTGGCCTACATGTAGAACAGGGCCTTCATCTTGGCCTTGAGCTTCTTAGCCCAAGTGGGCTCCGCTCCAGAGGGCTCATAATCATCATCATCATCAGCCTCTGTCTTAGCGTCAACAGCTCCAGACCTTGGAACCGATGTGCCCCAGTTCTCTTTCTTCCTCAGACGCTTGATCTCATGAGGGATCAACTCGCCAGTCTCCAGCACAACATTAGGATAGGTGTGCATCCAAGTGTTCTCAATAAGCAACATGATAAAAGGTGCATAGACGGGGCACTTGCGCTTAGAAATAGCGGTGACAAGCTCAGACCACATGACATGAGAGATATCCAGGGATTCTCGAGTGTTTTCTTCCTTCTCATGCTGGCAAAAAAGAAGCATGTCCACGAGAAAGGAGTGAACCATATCCAAGTTCCCAATGTGAGGGAAGAGAGTCTCTCCGAAGATGCGATGAAGTATGTCCAGAAAGGCAGGCAACTCATAGGTCTACTTTTGAGTCTCAGGGTGAATCTTCAAAGTACAGTAGGACCAAAGAGATTGCTTGTGAGTGGAAGTTGCATTAAGGTGAGGGCGAAAGCCAACTGGGTTCTCAAGTCCTTGATCTTCAATCCCAAGAAACTCCATGAATGCCTTCCATTTTATAGAGAGAATCTTGCCATTGGTCATCCAAGTCAAAGTTCTTTCCTCATCCGTTCCAAGATGGACGGTGGCATAAAACTGGGCCACCAAATCAGCATCAAAGTCCTTGTTGAACTGCATGATCCTGAGAATGTTCAGCTGAGTACACATCTGTAGGGCTTCGCCAAAGTAGGCAGGATCCTTCTCCATATAGTCAGTGTCAATGGTGCAAACATCAACATAGAGATTCTTCTTTGCTTTGATCACATCAAGGTAGATTGCCCACTGAAAATGGTTCCAAAAAGGACGGTTAGCCAGATTGGGCTCTTGATCTTGCTCATAGGGATTGCGCCGACGCTTCTCCCAAAACTCCTTGGACATCATATCAGTTATGGACTTGGGCTTTGGCTTCTTCACTATACTCTTGGTATGCTGCTGAGACGAAGTTGGCAGAACACTTGAAGGAGGAACACTTGAAGAGGCAGCCGCTGTCTCAGGGTGCAATAGCGCTTTCAAGTAGACCGCCCGGGGTTGACACGGCGGACATGTTGCTCAGAAGGGCCATCACCTGGAACCAAACACACATACACAAGAAACAACACAAAAGAACGAGCATAAGCCACCAGAAAAAGCAACATGGATCGATATGTGGTACGAGTATGGTGGAACTGTGCATCCAGCGGTAGTACCGCGATCTGGACGCGGTAGTGCCGTCCGAGCGGCAGTACCACTCCAGGTGGGGGAACGGCGGTTCCCTACTGCTGTGACCAAATCCGGCACTACCGGGATGCCAAATTCAACAATAAGCCTAGCAAATATCAATCTAAGCAGTCTAGACGCCTTCACCGTCCTACTCAAGCTTCGAGTTGGCCAAAAATCGATGAATGCAAAGCCTATTACCCCTAAAGACTAGATCTGAAACCTAGAAGCAAAGAGAAAGAGATTGGGGGCAATATCAGCATCCATGGCTAGAGGAAGAGGTGGGGATCGATCCCACCGGAGGAGGCGGCCCATCGGCGCCCTCCCGCGACGAGTTCGTCGCTGGCAAAACGAAGAGGACGAGTTGGTCATGCAAATGGGTGTGGGGGGTAAAGAAACCCCCTGCCCCGACATAACCCCCTAGTCCCGCCCCGCAGCTGTAGTACCGCTCGGGCGGGCGGTAGTACCGATGATCATAAGCGGTAGTACCGCGTGCCTCCAGCGGTAGTACCGCCCAGCTAAAACTTGAAGACTAAATAGCAAATGGCTTAGCTCAAGCAACATGAAAACACGAAGATATAAAAGAGCAAACACAAAGGCAAAAGAAACGCCCACGAAAGGACAAGAAACAAAGACAAAAAGAGACACAACTCTCAAGGAGAGGGCAGTGTCCTAGGCCACCTATGTTTGAGTCAAGAGGTACGGCACTGCGAAGATTTTAACCTTGGGCCCATGACCAAAACTCATAAGCACAAGTACCATCAAAAATGGCTAATGTGAAATACGTGATCAATTTGTGCATAATGGGGGAGGGAGAGTTCATTGAGAGAACAACACTCCCCCTATGTCCATGCCTACACCTAGACAAGACAACACGATGAGTGTGGTCGGGTGTGCAAGGATTCAAGCCACATTTCTCAAATCAATGATATTTAGCTCATGCCTTAACTCGCGAAATCTTGCTTCATCCAAGGGCTTCGTGAAGATATCTGCAAGGTTATCATGAGTGTTGACATGGTTGAGCTCGATCTCCCCTCGCCAAATGTGATCCCGAATGAAGTGATACCGAATCTCTGTATGCTTCGTCTTGAAGTGTTGCACCGAGTTGAGAGAAATCTTGATGGCACTTTCATTGTCACACCAAAGAGGCACTTTGTCATGAATGACATCGTAATTCTTTAAAGTTTGCCTCATCCATAGAAGTTGAGCAGAACAACTACCGGCGGCCACATACTCCGCTTCGGTGGACGAGAGAGACACACAACTTTGCTTCTTAGAAGACCAACTCACCAAAGAGCAACCAAGAAATTGGCACCCTCTAGAAGTTGATTTCCTATCCACTTTGTCTCCCGCCCAATCCGAGTTCGAAAGGCCCACAAGGTTGAAGTTTGCTCCTCTTGGGTACCATAATCCAAAGTTTGGGGTATGATCCAAATATCAAAAGATTCGCTTGACCGCCACATAGTGGCTCTCCTTCGGTGCGGCTTGAAACCATGCACAAATTCTCACACTCAACATGATATCCAGTCTAGATGCACAAAGGTAAAGCAAGGAGCCAATCATGGAGCAATATACCTTTTGATCCACCGCTTTACCATTGGGATCTATGTCAAGTTGGCATTTGACGGGCATTGGAGTGGAAGCCGGCTTGACATCACTGAGCTTGAATCTCTTGAGCATGTCTTGAGTGTATTTGTCTTGGTTGATGAAGGTTCCTTCTCTTCTTTGCTTGATTTCAAACCCGAGAAAGAACTTCAACTCTCCCATCATGGACATCTTGAACTTTGAGGGCATGAGAGCGGCAAATTCCTCATTGAAAGCTTTGTTAGGGGAACCAAAGATAATATCATCAACATATAGTTGGCATACAAACAACTCCCCCTTGACCTTCTTAGTAAAAAGAGTGGGGTCAATTTTCCCAATTTCAAACCCATGATCTTGCAACAACTCGGTAAGGTGCTCATACCACACACGTGGGGCTTGTTTAAGGCCATAGAGTGCCTTATCGAGTTGGTACACATGATTGGGGAACTCAGGATCCTCAAATCCTGGGAGTTGTTTGACATACACCAACTCATTAATAGGAGAATTAAGAAAAGCACTCTTCACATCCATTTGTTGCAACTTGAAGTTATGATGAGAAGCATAAGAAATCAACAAACGGATAGATTCAAGGCGAGCAGTGGGAGCAAAGGTTTCACCATAGTCGATACCCTTGACTTGGGAGTAGCCTTGTGCTACCAAGCGAGCCTTGTTGCAAACGATAATTCGATGAGCATCTTGTTTGTTCTTGAATATCCACTTGGTTCCAATGACATTATGGTTCCCCGTTGGTCTTGGCACCAATCTCCACACCTTGTTGTGCTCGAAGTTGTTGAGTTCTTCATGCATGACATTGAGCCAATCCGGATCCTCGAGCGCCTCATGGACCTTTTGGGGTTCAACACAAGAGACAAACGTGTGATGTTCACAATAGTTTGCTAATTGTCTATGAGTGCTTACCCCTTTCTTAAGCTTCCAAGCACATTAGTCATGAGATGATCTTCAGTAGTGAGCTTGGATGCAATCTTGGCGGCACGACGCCCCAATTCCTCCTCAGAAGAGAGTTGAGGAGTGGTAACTTGATCATACTGAGCGTAGTCTTGAGCTTGTTCTTGATCTTGACCTTGCTCTTGATCTTGACCTCGCTCGGTGGTGAGAACTTGACCTTGGGAATTGAGGGAGTCCTGGACTAAGGGGTCCTCGGGCGTCCGGCATGTTATCCATGGGACGGACTGATGGGCTATGAAGACATGAAGGCCGAAGACTGTACCCGTGTTCGGATTGGACTCTCCTTGGCATGGAAGGCAAGCTTGGCGACCGACTATGAAGATTCCTTTTTATGTAATCGACTCTATGTAAACCCTAGATCCCCCCGGTGTCTATATAAACCAGAGGGGTTAGTCCAGAAAGGATAGGCATTCATTACTATAGTCATACAAGCTAGGCTTCTAGGGTTTAGCCATTACGATCTCGTGGTAGATCAACTCTTCTGAACACTTATATTCATCAATATCAATCAAGCAGGACATAGGGTATTACCTCCATAGAGAGGGCCCGAACCTGGGTAAACATCGTGTCCCCCATCTCCTGTTACCATTGATCCTAGACGCACAGTTTGGGACCCCCTACCCGAGATCCGCCGGTTTTGACACCGACATTGGTGCTTTCATTGAGAGTTCCACTATGCCGTCGACGAAAGGTTCGATGGCCCCTTCAATCGTCTATAGCGACACTATCCAAGGAGAAACCTTCCTCCCCGAATGGATTTTCGTGTTCGGCGGCTTCGTACTGCGGACCAACTCGCTTGGCCATCTGCAGTAGATTCATAGCTATGCCCCTGGCCACCAGGTCAGATTTGGAAGCTTGAACTATGTCGCGGATATCCGTGGAGACTTGATCTTCAATGGATTTGAGACTGCAGCAATCGCTCCCCCTCACCCCGATGAACGTGACTTAAATCTATCATCGGACCAGATTCAGGAGATGGCTCCTGTTGCTGCAATGGCCTTAGAACTAGAGCAGACCATGCTGTTCGAGGCCATAGAGTTCGCGGCAATATTTGCGCCAACGGAACTCCGGATCACGTACGCTTGCAGACACCGAGCTAGATCGGTTATCGATCTTAGAATTCAGCGCCGCAGACGTTTTTCAGTACTCACCTTTGGGCGATGTGCTAAACTCTTTAAAGAATTTGTCCATGGAGAAGGACTCACAGCCGAACTATGTTCGGTTTGAGCCAGGGGCTGATAGCGGGGAATTTTGCTTCCCACCCGCCACCCACTTCATAGCCACTGTCGATGACTTAACCGACATGCTTGATTACGGCTCTGAAGACATTGACAGTATTGACGACAATGCCAACATGGAGCAAGACCAAAACCCTCCATTTACTAGACGTCAGACATCCACCTCTTCATACAACGTGTACATGGTCGACACAACTAAAGAAGCTAGCGACGATGACAAAGGGGATCCAGTCGCAGATAAACCTTCTGAGACACAGTCCAAGCGCTGGCACCCTAAACGCCATTCTAAGCCTCGTCGCTCAAAAGATGACAACATTGGCACCGGAAAAAATGGTACTCCGGGCGACGCCGAAGAAAATGAAGACCCTGTTGGAGCTACGTCCAAACAGGAGGAACAAGACAACGGGCAAGATGACCCTGGTAAACAGGCCACGCCCAATGACTCGGATGATGATAGTTATCGTCCAGTCTCCGAAGAAGAGGAGAGCCTCAGCAGCGAGGATTTCATCGTGCATGAGGCACCCCTCGAGCAGGAATGCTTCAAGCGCCAGTTAATAGCTACTGCCAGAAGCCTGAAAAAGAAGCAGCGGTAGCTCTAGGCTGATCAAGACCTTCTCATTGACAGGTGGACTGATGTCCTAGCAGCCGAAGAATATGGCCTCAAGTGCCCAGCCAAGAGTTACCCAAAGCGCAGACTACTACCTCAATTCGATGAGGAGGCACCAAAACCCATACCCCCCTCGCGTAATGTGAAACGACCACGATGCAGTCGGGATAGTGCGTTAGACCGACCACCCCGTGGTCGGGACAAAACGGCAACTCAGGCCGAACAACAAGCGGCCCCACCGCCTCGCAAAAATAGGGATAGAACAGCTCGGAATCATACATACGACCTTCGGCAGGAGCTGGACAGTAGAGCAGGATACACCAGGTCAATCTTCGGATCGCGAGGTTGCTTCCCGACTCGAGATGATGGCTACCTATTCGGACGTGACAAACCTAGTCACACCCGGGCCGATAACCGCGGACGGACTTCATCAGAGGTGCACTGTGACGCGGTCCGATGTAGAGGCGCCGCACACCCTCTCTTCTTCACAGATGAGGTGCTAGATCACGAATTCCCCGAGGGGTTCAAGCCCGTCAATATTGAATCATACGACGGGACAACCAATCCCGCAGTATGGATTGAGGACTTTATTCTCCACATCCACATGGCCTATGGAGACAACCTCCACGCCATCAAATACCTCCCGCTAAAACTCAAAGGGCCAGCTCGACACTGGCTAAATAGCCTGCCTGAGAATTCCATCGGCAGCTGGGAGGACTTGGAAGAAGCCTTCCTTGACAACTTCCAAGGTACATATGTCCGGCCACCCGATGCCGATGACTTAAGCCACATAGTTCAACAACCTAGAGAATCAGCCAGAAAATTCTAGACTAGGTTCCTAACCAAAAAGAACCAAATCGTTGACTGTCCGGATGCTGAAGCCCTAGTGGCCTTTAAGCACAGCATCCGTGACGAATGGTTCGCCCGCCACCTCTGCCAAGAAAAGCCGAGGTCCATGGCAGCCCTCACGACACTCATGACCCGCTTTTGTGCAGGAGAGGATAGTTGGCTGGCTCGTAGTACAAACACAGCCAACGAAGCAGGCCCCTCCGAGGCCAAAAATAGCTCCAGCAAGCTCCGGCGCAACAGACACAAACGTCGCAGCAATGGTGATAACACCGATGACACTACAGTTCACGCCGGATTCAGTGGCTCCAAATCCGACCAGCGAAAGAAGCCCTATAAAAGGAACGGCAGAGGACCATCCAGCTTGGACCGCATACTCGATCGTCCGTGCCAGATACATGGTACCCCAGACAAACCGGCCAACCATACTAACAGAGATTGCCGGGTCTTTAAGCAAGCCAGCAAGGTAAATAGCGGAAACAAGGAAGGAGAATCGCAGAGCGAGGATGAAGACGAGGACCCCCAGCAGCCGAACACTGGGGGGCAGAAGAAATTCCCGCCTCAAGTCAAAATGGTGAACATGATATATGCTACACACATCCCCAAAAGGGAGCGCAAGCGCGCACTTAGGGACGTTTATGCAGTAGAGCCAGTCGCCCCAAAGTTCAACCCATGGTCGCCATTCCCGATCACCTTTGATCGTCATGATCATCCAACTAGCACCCATCATGGCGGTTCGGTCGCATTGGTACTCGACCCAATCATCGACGGATTTCACATGACACGAGTCCTAATGGACGGTGGTAGCAGCCTCAACCTACTCTATCAGGATACAGTACATAAAATGGGCATTAATCCCTCACGAATCAAGCCCACGATAACCACCTTTAAAGGAGTTATACCAGGTAGAGGCCCGTTGTACAGGCTCAATCACGCTAGAGATGGTCTTCGGCTCCCCAGATAATTTCCGAAGTGAGGAGCTAATCTTCGATATCGTCCCCTTCTGCAGCGGCTACCATGCACTGCTCGGACGAACCGTGTTTGCTAGATTCAACGCGGTGCCACATTATGCTTATCTCAAGCTCAAGATGCCCGGTCCACGCGGCGTCATTACAGTAAATGGAAACACGGAACGTTCCCTCCGTATAGAGGAGCACACCGCCGCACTAGCAGCAGAAGTACAGAGCGGCCTTCTCAAGCGGCACCATAATCCAGCCGCCGAGCCCCTGGACATCATCAATAAGGTCCGGACTACACCGCAACAAGGCAGCTCGGTTCGTCAAGAGTTGAATTAGTAAATCAAGCCTCCGTCCCAGCCCTGATAAGGAAAGGGCATCTGTACCGCGCGTACATAACTACGCACTCAAAACCCCTTGGGTACTGACGGAGGCATAACTCGCTCGCGATCCACAGTGCGGCTTGACCGACCCAGGGATTCGCATGCCTTTTTTTCTCTTTTTATTACGGGTTTTTTCTCTTTTTCAGGTCTACGCGGATGACCCGTTTGCAGAACACACCAAGGAGGCAAGGAGCTCTGGCGTACAAGGTAATCCCCAGGTGGTCTCTATTAAACGATTGACATACTTGTTTTACATACTCGCACGCAGCTCGCCCTTGGTTGGGGCATGTTAAATAGCCTTACTTGCTTATTACATTACTTGCACAAAGTATGCCTCGACGTACTAATGACATCACAATGGTGAACAAATGGTGGCGTCAGCTTATTACTTAAGTTTCCTGTTTCCTCACCTTTGTATATATTACTTATTGCACACGTACACCATGGTACGTACTACTGCGCTAGGGGCTTCATTACACCCCGCATTGCGGCAATAAAAGTTCGAACACTTTTCCAGTATAGTTCGGCACCCCGAACTTATAGCATTATATGAATCGGCTCTGAATCATGTCTTTGGTCAATAGTTGGGTTGCCCGGCTCTTGTGCTTACTACCTTACGTTCCGCTACATCGGCTAGGGTAGTAAAGGGAGAACTACTGCGATTGTGTCCCGGTTCTTCCGGACGAGCACCTCAGTAGTGAAAGCCGAAAACTGATTGTCATGATGCGGCGAGAGCCGGTCAGCTGTTCGAGAGGTTCCAAATCGTTAGAGATTTTTTCCGCTGCTTGTGAAGAATCGGTCCCTCCGATTAGGCGTGTATAACGCCCCTCATTCGGCCTTTCGAACACCAGGGGCTTCGCCAACTTCTTTAATTGTCAAACTCCTATGGCTAAGTGAGGGTAGTAAAGGCCGCATAGTCTAATTGCCTTGTTCGTTGCGCTAAACACCTCCTTTAAAGACCAGAATGTGGAGTAAAGAGTGTTTAGATTTATCCCAAACACCCCCGTACTATCTACGTGGGGGCAGAAGCTGACGACTGGTCAACCCTTAGATTTCATAAACGGTCGCACGGGAGGTAAAATGTAAATAACAAGCATTATAATACATAACATCATTATTCCATATTACAGGACAGGATAATACAAATGTTCTCATGGGAATATGATATCCTTCGAACATTGCTCCGCCACAAGGCGGGACCCCTCCAGGACGCCATCAAAATAGAGCTCGGGTTGACGATGCTCCTTGCCCTCTGGCGGCCCCTCGGTCATCAGCTTCTTGGCATCCATCTTTGCCCAATGCGTCTTGACGCGGGCAAAGGCCATATGCGCACCTTCAATGCAGACCGACCGCTTCAGGATTTCGAGCCGCGGACAGGCATTTACAAGCCGCTTAAAAAGTCCGAAATAGCTACTAGGTATAGGCTCGGCAGGCCACAGCCGGACTATCAGGTCCTTCATGGCTAGCTCTGCCGACCTGTGCAGCTTGACCAACTGCTTTAGCTGGTCGCTGAAGGATAACGGATATTCGGGTCCAAAATATTGGGACCAGAATATCTTCTCCGTAGACATCCCTTCTTCGGCTCTATAATGCTCGGCAACATCAGATATACTGTGCGGCAGATCCGTAAACGCCCCTGGAAAACACAAATTTGGATAAGTACAAGGAACGTTTCTTCTACATACTTGCTTTGCATGGTGAAAGAATTACCCGCCGCAATCTCCTTGGCCGCCTAAATTTCCTGGAGGGCGTTTTGGGCTTCGGCTCGTGCATCCTTTGCGCTCCGGCGAGCCTTCGCTAGTTCAGACTCTTGCGCCTTACAATCGCGCCTCCAAGCACTCAAATCTCTCGATCGCGCCCTGGAGCTGTTGTTGCGCCTCGCCAACCCGGGCCTCGTGCTTCTCGCGCGCGGCACGTTCCTTGGCCGCTTTGTCCTCGGCCTCGGCCAACGCCTTCTTGAGGGCTGCCACCTCGGTCGTGGCCCCTAATAAACTTCATGACAACTCAGTCTGGACGGACTATTCATTTTTTTTCTTAAAAGGTACAAGCAGGTCAGTACATACCTTGGCTATCCTCTAGTTGCTTCTTTACGAAGCCGAGCTCTTTATCGGCCCGCTCCAGTTTCCGCTTCAGTCCGGAGATCTCTGCAGCATGAGTGGTGGTAGCCTGCAGCGACACCTGCTTATTCACAAAGACAACTTATGTTAGACTCCTGTGATATTTCTTCTCGATCCTCTGTTCGGCTTTTTCTTTCCGAACACCAAACAGAGCATCAGGGGCTATTGTCTATACTGTGATATTCTTCCTACAAACGCATTACTTAACTCAAAGCCTAATAGAAGGCTAGTGCAGGCTTCGGTCAGTCCGCGTTTCACGAACTGGACCTTCTCTATTACCGTGCCCATAAAGGTGCGGTGTGCATCCACAATAGAGGCGCCTCGTAGCGCCTCCAGCAGGTTATCCGGTGCCTCTAGTTGGATAGAGGTCACCGGCAGAATGGGCACATTCCCTCCTTTCGGGGCATGCCATTCGCTGGACTCCGAAGCCGCATAGATCTCCGGAATGGTATCCGGCTCAGGTCCGAAGGGAACCCAGCCCCCGTCACCAGTCCCCATAGGGGATTTTTCCCCCATGTGTCCGGCAATTGAGGAATTGTCCTGGGGCGCCACCCCG
>NC_041386.1:460396117-460500043 GCF_002162155.2 Triticum dicoccoides | reverse complement strand
GGGAAGGTCTTTTGCGACACCACCTCGTCGTCACCCTTGGGAGAGACGGAATGAGCAGGTGGCGAAGACATGCTAGCCATCTCCTTTGAGTCTAGTGATCCCTCTGACGAGGATTGCGGGGAGCCATCGCGCGCTGGACTGCAATATCAAAGTTTAAGGTATATCAATATTACAAACCGGGAAGGCCAGATGGTTTTGGATTCTGGTACTTACGAGGCGGCTCGAGGCTTGGTCCGGCGAGGTTGCTCCGGACTGCTGTCAACATCCCACATGGAGTTATCCGCGTGGGAGCCTCTAACCCTCTTAGGCGCTTTCGCCTCTGGATTTGTGGGGGCCGCTCTCTTCTCCCTCCCCACTTCAGGTGGGGATTCATTGTATTCTTCCTCTTCGTCGTCATCATCAGCGGACGAAGAGGAAGTCTCGTCTTCGGACATCACGTCCAGAGCGCCTTTTCGGCGAGGGCCCTTCTTGCCCCTCTAGCCGCTTTCTTGGCCGTCTTCTCCGGCACCTCATAAGGTGCTGGAAAAAGCATTTTCGTCAGTAATGAGAATTCTTGGTCTTCGGGCAGCGGAGTCGGATAGTTAATCCCCTCCGCTATCTTGACCCAGGCCTGAAAACACGGGTAGGAAAGCTTAGGCTTTTTTCTCAAAATATGCTAGTAAAGGGTACGCCTTGAAAACATTAAAAGAACTTACCGGGTTAGCCTGGCGTTCTAAGCTAATCCCACGATCTTCGGTGGTGGGCGGTGGCGTCTCGCCGGCCTTGAAGAGCACTTTCCAGATTTCTTCGTGTGTCATGCCGAAGAGCTCTAGTAGCGTCTGGTGCTTGGCCGGATCGTACTCCCACAGATAGCAAGTCCGGCGTTGGCATGGAAGGACCCGACGAATGAGCATGACCTGGACCACGTTGATAAGTTTGATCTTCCTATCTATCATGTTCTGGACACACGTCTGGAGCCCAGTCAGCTCGTCCGAGGGACCCCAGGTTAGGCCCCTCTCTTGCCAGGAGGTGAGCCACATCGGGAATCCAGATCTGAATTCGGGGGCCGCCACCCAGTTGGTGTCGCGCGGCTTGGTGATATAGAACCACCATGATTGCCACCCTTTCACCCTCTCTGCGAACGAGCCTCCGGGCCAGGTAATGTTGGGCATCTTTCCCACCATGGCGCCTCCGCACTCTGCTTGTTGGCCGCTCACCACCTTCGGCTTCACGTTGAAGGTCTTCAACCATAGGCCGAAATGTGGCGGCATGCGGAGGAAGGCCTCACACATGACAATGAATGTCGTGATGTTGAGGATGAAGTTGGGGGCTAGGTCATGGAAGTCTAGCCCATAGTAAAACATCAGTCCATGGACGAAGGGGTGAAGAGGGAAGCCCAGCCCGCGGACGAAATGTGTGAGGAACACAACCCTCTCGTGGGGCTCTGGAGTAGGGACGATTTGTCGCTTATCCGGGAGTCGGTGAGCGATCTCCTTGGCCAGATATCTGGCCTCCCAGAGCGCCTTGATATCCTTCTTCTTGACGGAGGAGGCCATCCACTTACCCCCAGCTCCGGATCCGGACTTTTTTTGAGTGCTTTCTCGGTTGAGGGAAAAGCTAAAAGCTTGGGCGCTGGAGCTCAGGGACGGAAGGACCGAGGAGGAGCTGAGGTGTGGGTGAAGGAAGGGAATCCTTATCCCCTTATAAAGGCCATGAATATCAAGCGTCTCCCCATTCACCTTAAACTCGCCTATTCCCAAGGGTCGTGCAAACGGCACGGTTGGGTCACCCACGCCCGTATTGATGAGAATCCCGTAATAAGGGGGCACGATCTCTGCTTCGACAAGACGTGCCAATAGCAACCGCGTCTCGAAACATGGAGCGGCAGACGAAAACAGTTTGAAATTATGACTGGACAGATGTAATGTCATGTTGTAAAAACTGTCAGCGGATTAGACTCGTGTGAAAATATATTCTCTCTACGGTATGTACGGTGTGTGTGACAGGTCCGGATACTATCATCGCATCCGAACACTATCTTGAAGTTCGGATAGAAGGGGGAACCCGCCTTGCAATGCCGAAAACAATCTATGCGCCGGACTCCTCATCATTGAAGCCAGGTTCAGGGGCTACTGTGGGAGTCCTGGACTAAGGGCTCCTCGGGCGTCTGGCCTGTTATCCATGGGCCGGACTGATGGGCTGTGAAGACATGAAGGCCAAAGACTGTACCCGTGTCCGGATTGGACTCTCCTTGGCGTGGAAGGCAAGCTTGGCGACCGAATATGAAGATTCCTTTTTATGTAACCGACTCTATGTAAACCCTAGATCCCGCCGGTGTCTATATAAACCGGAGGGGTTAGTCCGGGATGGATAGACATTCATTACTATAGTCATACAGGCTAGGCTTCTAGGGTTTAGCCATTACGATCTCATGGTAGATCAACTCTTGTAAACACTTATATTCATCAATATAAATCAAGCAGGACGTAGGGTATTACCTCCATAGAGAGGGCCCGAACCTGGGTAAACATCGTGTCCCCCGTCTCCTGTTACCATTGATCCTAGACACACAGTTCGGGACTCCCTACCCAAGATCCACCGGTTTTGACACCGACAGGCATCACTTGGTGGTTCACCACCATCTTGAGGTTGATCTTGCCCATGATCTTATTCATTTGGTTGAGGGCCTTCACTTTTTTCTTTGGAAGCATGTGGGTCTTGGGTTGGTGATGGTTCCACTTGAGTGGAACAGTTTCCTTCTCCTTCGTCCACAAGGTGTTTCTCAATGGGTAGGATATGACCAACCCCCATTCTTCTTATGGCTTGGGGAGGAATTTCATCACCCACATCACAAGTACCACTTGCTCCACTTGGGAGCCGGTATTCCCATCAAACTCCACGTTAAACTTCTCCTCTATGAGTCCAGTGGACTTGTTGAGGACACGACAAGCATGAGAGTTTGTAGCATAACCAACAAATATGCCCTCATGAGCTCTAGCCTCAAATTTAGACAAACGAACACCTTTCTTGAGAATGAAACACTTACACCCGGACACCCGGAAGTATTTGAGGTTGGGCTTGTTACAGGTGAGTATCTCATATGGAGTCTTGTTCAAGCCTTTGCGGAGATAGAGCCGATTGGATGCATGACAAGCGGTGTTGATGGCTTCGGCCCAAAAGTTGTATGCAGACTTGAACTCCACCATCATGGTCCTTGCCGCATCCATCAACGTTTGGTTCTTCCACTCCGCTACACCATTTTGTTGAGGGGTGTAAGGTGCAGAATACTCATGATTGATCCCCTCATCACTAAGAAACTCATCTGTAGCGACCAGACCTCAAACAGTCTGATCTCTGTGCTCCGGTGTCATCCCTGGATCATTAATGCTGACACCACACAGTACTCGGAGGATTTATAGCAGAGTAGAAATCACACACTTATTACATCGAGTGTCTCAAAAGAGAACTTATTACAATAAATATGGCTTAAGGCCATCTAATTACGATAACAGCGGAAGGCTAGGAAGATAAGTGAGTCCATCAACTCCAACGGCATCACTGAGTATAGAACCACGACCTAAAAACTCCTTAATCATCGTCTAAAAAGTCTGTAACATTAACATTGCAGCCCGAAAACGGGTCAGCACATGGAATATGCTGGCAAGGTAACACATAGAGAGTAATGGAATGCAACAGCTATACTATATGCATATTTGGCTGGTGGAAAGCTCTGTGGTTACAGTTTTGCATAAAGCCAATTTTTCCCTACTTCAAAAGGAATAAATTTAATTACTATCATGGTGGTTGTTAAACATTGAGAATGGTTGACAGCATTCTCAATCCCAATTAAGCATCATCATTAACCCAACAACATTAATTTTAGAGTAACATGTTGAGATTCACATGTTAATCCAGATACTAGATACTCAGGTTGTCCATAACCGGGGACACGGCTAACCATGATTAGTTTGTTACACTCTGCAGAGGTTTGTGCACTTTTCCCCACAAAACTCGATCGCGTCCGTTGGATTTCTCGCACTACATGGTGTTTGAGAAACGGATGACCGAGACACCTTACGATGGATAGACCGGTACACCTACTTTCCCCTACATCTGCTAGTCTACCCTGTAAGAGTTCGCACGACTTAATCAACCAGAGCCCATAATGGCTTGTGGCTGCACACAGAAGTTTCTAGTTTGAAAAATCTCATGATCCCTTTGAGTCTGGGTGGCGGTCCAAAAGAAAACAGGCAGGTCCTGGAATATCCAGGTGCCTCAATCCACCCAGATGTGTGTTTAAGTTGCCACCTTAGATAAACCATTAATTATCAATCTCACATCTGTCATGGATTTCACTCACCCAATCCACGTCTACTAGCATAGCATGGCATAATAAGCAAACGTAGAAGTAACTCCCAAAGGTTTGATAATAAACAGGTAATAGGTACTACCTCATTTACTTCCCATCCCACAGTTTAATTAGATCCTAATCATGCAATGTGTGAAGATTGATCTAATGCAAAAAAACTGGGTTGTATAAAAGGTATGATCAAAGTGTTACTTGCCTTGCTGATGATCCGTGAAACCTAACGATTCGAAGTAACAGGCGGCGCACTCCGGGTACTCTATCGCAGGCAAACAAACAAGCATACAATAAGTACTCATCTAATGCATAGGTAAAACTCAAATAAGAGATCTAACCAGAAGGTTCAACTTAAGAACTCCGGTTGGCAAAAGGAATCAAATCGAACGAAGCAAAGAAAGTCAAACGGCGAAAGAAAACAACTTCGTTCTAGTAATCTGAACCTAAGTCAAACTTTACAGTAGCAAAAATGTGTTTAAGTTGATTATTCGGATAGAGGGTTTCGAGACGAAACTCCAGGCGCTTGAATCGCCTGATTCCGATAAACGAGCGAAAAGTTAAACTAAAATGAAAATCGGATCAGAAATCACGATCAGAAAATAACCGCGGAAAAATCCGATGAAAAAGAAAAACGATGAACAGAAGAAAAAAATGTAAACGGCACGGATTTCAAGGTGCGGCGAACCTTGGGCGACGCGCGGCTCCGGCGGATCGGCGGCGGGGCGGCGGGGCGGCGGCGGCGGCTGGCGGCTAGGGTTAGGGCGCGGCTAGGGTTTCGGGGCGGCTGGGCCTTCGGGCTGGCTTGCCCCGGCTTATAAAGGCCCCGGCCAGGCGGAGTCCTGGCCGAGTACGGCCCATAGTCGGTTCCGTTTTTTTTTTGCTCGGAAGAAAAAAAATAAAAAGAAATACTAAACGGACTCCAAAAATCCCGAAATAAATTTTCCCGGGCTTCTAAAATTAAGCCCGACAAAGTGAACATTTATTTGGGCCCTAAATGCAATTTTAAAAAACGCGCATTTTTCCTAATTCAAATAAAAACAACAAAAAAAACTCCGAAATAAAACTATTTGATTTTTTTATTAAATCCTCAATATTTCTATATTTTGGAAAAGTCATTTTATTCCCTCTCTCCTATTTTTGTAATAGAAATAATTGATGATAAAATAAATAAAATCAAATGATTCTATTCTCAAAATTTGAGAAAAACTCAAATATGAAAATAACGAAATCCCCAACTCTCTCCGTGGGTCCTTGAGTTGCTTAGAATTTTCTAGGATCAAAACCCAAAGCAAATAAAATATGATATGCATGATGATCTAATGTATAACATTCCAAATTGAAAATTTGGGATGTTACAAACCTACCCCCCTTAAGATGAATCTCGCCCTCGAGATTCGGGTTGGCTAGAAAATAGGTGAGGGTGGTCTTTGAGCAAATCTTCCTCTCATTCCTAGGTGGATTCATCCTCCGTGTGGTGGCTCCACTGAAACCTTGCAAAACTTGATAACTTTGCTGCGAGTAACTCGGCTGGCAAACTCAAGGATCTTAACTGGTTTCTCCTCGTAGGTCAAATCGTTATCCAACTGAATAGTTTCCAAAGGCACTGTGTCTCTCAATGGTATGTCAGCCATCTCCGCGTGACACTTCTTTAACTGAGAAACGTGGAACACATCATGAATTCCTGACAATCCTTCGGGCAATTTCAACTTGTAGGCCACTTCTCCCATACGCTCCAAAATTCGATATGGTCCTACAAATCATGGCGCTAACTTCCCTTTAACTCCAAAACGCTTTGTTCCCCGAAGTGGAGATACTCGAAGATAAGCTCTGTCTCCAACTTCGTAAACTGTCTCCTTGCATTTAGAATCTGCATAACTCTTCTGTCTGGACTGGGCTACCTTGAGCCTATCACGAATCAACTTCACTTTCTGTTCAGACTCCTTAATCAAGTCAGGTCCAAACAACTGACGGTTTCCAACTTCGTCCCACGACAACGGTGTCCTGCACCTCCTTTCGTACAAAGCTTCGAAAGGGGCCATCTTAAAACTGGTTTGGTAACTGTTGTTGTAAGAGAACTCTGCATATGGCAAATTATCATCCCAACTAGATCCATAATCTAGCGCACAAGCTCTCAGCATATCCTCCAAAATCTGATTGACTCTCTCGGTCTGTCCATCTGTCTGTGGATGAAAAGCTATACTGAATTCTAGCCTGGTTCCCAAAGTTTCGTGCAACTGCTTCCAGAACTTTGAGGTAAATTGGGTTCCTCTATCTGATACGATACTCCTCGGAACTCCATGCAGACATACTATTCTGGTCATGTATATTTTTTCCAACTTAGCACTGGTATATGTGGTCTTTACTGGGATGAAATGAGCTACTTTCGTCAATCGATCGACTACAACCCAAATCGAGTCATAGCCTGAACGAGTCCTGGGCAATCCCGTGATAAAATCCATGCCTAACTTATCCCACTTCCATTCGGGTATCGGCAATGGTTGTAACAATCTTGCTGGGTTCTGATGCTCTGCCTTTACTCTCTGGCATACATCACAAACTGCTACATACTCTGCTATTTCTTTCTTCATTCCGGTCCACCAGAAAATATCCTTCAAATCCAGATACATCTTGGTATTCCCTGGGTGAATCGAATAGGGTGAATCATGGGCCTCTTGCAGAATTAACTTCCTGGGTCATTGGGCACATAGACACGGTCTTCAAACCATATGGTATCGTGCTCATCCTCACGAAATCCTTTAGCTTTTCCTTCTTTCATTTTCTCCTTTATGGAAGCAATCTCCTTGTCAGTCTTCTGAGCTTCCCTGATTCTGTCCATCAAAGTTGACTGAATT
Organism: Triticum dicoccoides; assembly: GCF_002162155.2. Taxonomy (NCBI): domain Eukaryota; kingdom Viridiplantae; phylum Streptophyta; class Magnoliopsida; order Poales; family Poaceae; genus Triticum; species Triticum dicoccoides. The sequence continues at coordinate 460,492,849 of NC_041386.1, read as the reverse complement.
TCCAACGCTGCTACATAGCCTCTCGGAACTATTTCCAAACATAGTTCACGAAGATTTTCTGCTAGCTCCTTGGGTATTTCTCCCGTCATTAACGTATTGACATGGCTCTTGCGGCTTAATGCATCAGCTACTACATTAGCCTTCCCGGGATGATAATGCAATCTCATATCATAATCCTTGATGAGCTCCAACCATCTTCTTTGTCTGAGGTTCAACTCCTTCTGTGGGAAAATGTACTTCAAACTCTTATGATCCGTGTACACCTCACAATGATTTCCAATGAGGAAATGTCTCCATGTCTTCAAGGCATGCACTACGGCTGCTAACTCCAAATCATGCGTAGCGTAATTCAACTCATGGGGCTTCAGTTGTCTTGAGGCATATGAAACAACTCTCCCTTCCTGCATAAGCACTGCTCCAAGTCCTCGACGTGAAGCGTCGCAATACACCTCATAATCCTTGGTCTGATCTGGCAAAATCAACACTGGTGAGGTAACCAAGCGTTTCTTCAACTCCTGGAAACTAGCCTCACACTGCTCAGTCCATTTGAACTTGGTATCTTTCTTCAACAACTCCGTCATAGGCTTCGAAATCTTTGAAAATTTTCAATAAACCTCCGGTAGTATCCTGCGAGTCCAAGAAAACTCCGGATCTCTCCAACGGTAGTTGGGGCTTCCCACTTGGTCACGGTATCAACTTTAGTGGGATCAACAGCTATACCTTCTCCAGATATAACGTGTCCGAGGAATCCTACTTCCTTCAACCAAAACTCACATTTGCTGAACTTGGCATATAATTGATGTTCTTTGAGCTTTCCAAGTACCAAAAGCAAATGCTCCTTATGTTCCTCTTCATTCTTTGAATAAACCAGGATATCATCAATGAACACTACGACGAACTTATCCAAAAACTCCATAAACACTTTGTTCATCATGTTCATAAAATAGGCAGGCGCGTTAGTCAGACCAAATGACATAACGGTATACTCATACAGCCCATACCTGGTGGTAAAAGCTGTCTTCAGAATATCCTGTTCTCGAAACTTGAACTGGTGGTACCCTGATCGCAAATTGATCTTGGAAAACACTTTAGCTCCTTGCAATCGATCAAACAGATCATTGATCATTGGTAGCGGGTACTTGTTCTTGATTGTTACTTCATTCAATCCTCGATAATCAACAACCATCCTTAACGATCCATCCTTCTTATCTACTAATAGTACTGGTGATCCCCAAGGTGAAGAACTTGGGCGAATGTAACCTTTATCCAGTAACTCCTTAATCTGTTTCTTAATTTCCACCAAATCCTTTGCTGGCATCCTATATGGTCTCTTTGATATTGGCCCTGTGCCTGGCAATAGCTCAATCAAGAACTCAATATCTCTATCCGGTGGCATGCCTGGCAACTCCTCTGGAAATACATCAGGGAATTCCCTTACCACTGGTACTTCCTCCTGCACAACTCCTGTTAATGAATTTACTTGTGTCTTGTTTGGCGCATGCTGTGATACATACTTGATCCTTCTCCCTTCTGGGGTGGTAAGCAAAATTGACTTACTAGCACAATCGATGTTTCCTCCATACATCGATAGCCAATCCATACCAAGAATCACATCCAGACCTTGAGATTCCAGAATAATTAAATCTTTTGGGAAAACATGCCGTCCTATACTTAATGGCACTTGAAAACATCCTTGACTGGCCATGTACTCTGCTCCTGGTGAGCTTACTAGCATAGGTGTTTTGAGAAACCTAGTGGGTAGGCTATACTTTTCCACAAATCCCCTTGATATGTATGAATGCGATGCACCAGTATCAAAAAGAACGAGTGCAGTAAATGACTTAACCAAAAACTTACCTATTACTGCATCGGGCTGAGCTTCAACCTCCTCCACATTAACGTGGTTCACCTGTCCCCTGTTGAAAGGGTTCGGCTTCTTTCTAGAGCTTCCATTGCCGTTTTGGCCTTCAGGACATTCATTGGCATAATGTCCGGTCTTGGAACACTTGAAACAGGTGACTTGACTTAGATCTCTCTTGGCTGGGGTTGATGGGGTGCTGCGGTTCTGGCCATTGCTTCCTCCATTCCCATTACCATTCTTGGTGCCATTGTGATTGTGCGAGCTACCTACTCCATGGGTATGCTGAAAATGTCCTCCCGGTCTAGGGGTAAAACGTGGCTTCTGCTGAGCTCCTGAATTATACTTTCCTTGTCCATACTTCCTCTTGCGGTTCTCAATTTGATGCTGCTTCCCTTCAATCATAAGAGCACGGTCTACCAACTCCTGGTAGTTGTTGAAGGTGGCTACCATCAACTGCATACTCAACTCATCATTCAGTCCTTCCAGGAACTTCTCCTGCTTAGCTGCATCCGTAGCAACGTCATCTGGGGCATAACGTGCTAGCTTACTAAACTCCTCCACATACTGGCCAACTGTCCGTCCTCCTTGGCGCAAGTTACGAAACTCACGCTTCTTCATGGCCATTGCTCCTGCTGAAACATGGACAGTACGGAAAGCCTGCTGAAATTGATCCCATGTGACAGTGTCGACTGGAAAGGTGGTTGTGAAATTCTCCCACCATGATGTTGCGGGTCCTTCTTGTTGGAAATATGCCCTAGAGGCAATAATAAAAGTGTTATTATTATATTTCTCTGTTCATGATAATAGTCTTTTATTCATGCTATAACTGTATTATCCGGAAATCGTAATACACGTGTGAATACATAGACAACAATATGTCCCTAGTGAGCCTCTAGTTGACTAGCTCGTTGTGATCAACAGATAGTCATGGTTTCCTGGCTATGGACATTGGATGTCGTTGATAACGGGATCACATCATTAGGAGAATGATGTGATGGACAAGACCCAATCCTAAGCATAGCACAAAGATCGTGTAGTTCGTTTGCTAGAGCTTTGCCAATGTCAAGTATCTCTTCCTCTGACCATGAGATCGTGTAACTCCTGGATACCGTAGGAGTGCTTTGGGTGTATCAAACGTCACAACGTAACTGGGTGACTATAAAGGTGCACTACAGGTATCTCCGAAAGTATCTATTGTTTTATGCGGATCGAGACTGGGATTTGTCACTCCGTGTAAACGGAGAGGTATCTCTGGGCCCACTCGGTAGGACATCATCATATGCGCAATGTGACCAAGGAGTTGATCACGGGATGATGTGTTACGGAACGAGTAAAGTGACTTGCCGGTAACGAGATTGAACAAGGTATCGGTATACCGACGATCGAATCTCGGGCAAGTAACATACCGATAGACAAAAGGAATTGAATACGGGATCGATTGAGTCCTTGACATCGTGGTTCATCCGATGAGATCATCGTGGAACATGTGGGATCCAACATGGGTATCCAGATCCCGCTGTTGGTTATTGACTGGAGAACGTCTCGGTCATGTCTGCATGTCTCCCGAACCCGTAGGGTCTACACACTTAAGGTTCGATGACGCTAGGGTTATAAAGGAAGCTTGTATGTGGTTACCGAATGTTGTTCGGAGTCCCGGATGAGATCCCGGACGTCACGAGGAGTTCCGGAATGGTCCGGAGGTAAAGATTTATATATAGGAAGTCCTGTTTCGGCCATTGGGACAAGTTTCGGGGTCATCGGTATTGTACCGGGACCACCGGAAGGGTCCCGGGGGCCCACCGGGTGGGGCCACCTGCCACGGGGGGCCACATGGGCTGTAGGGGGTGCGCCTTGGCCTACATGGGCCAAGGGCACCAGCCCCAAGAGGCCCATGCGCCTGGGGAAACCCTAAAGGAAGAGTCCCAGCAGGGGAAGGCACCTCCTAGGTGCCTTGGGGGGAGGACTCCTCCCCTGGCCGCCGCCCCCTTGGAGATTGGATCTCCTAGGGGCTGGCGCACCCCCCCCTTGGGATCCCTATATATAGTGGGGTAGGAGGGCCTCCCAAACACACCTTATGCCTTTGGTGCAGCCCCTCCCTCTCTCCCAAGTTCTTCTCCTCTCCCGTGGTGCTTGGCGAAGCCCTGCGGGATTGCCACGCTCCTCCACCACCACCACGCCGTTGTGCTGCTGTTGGATGGAGTCTTCCTCAACCTCTCCCTCTCTCCTTGCTGGATCAAGGCGTGGGAGACGTCACCGGGCTGTACGTGTGTTGAACGCGGAGGTGCCGTCCGTTCGGCACTTGATCATCGGTGATCTGAATCACGACGAGTACGACTCCATCAACCCCGTTCACTTGAACGCTTCCGCTTAGTGATCTACAAGGGTATGTAGATGCACTCTCCTTCTACTCATAGCTGGTTTCTCCATAGATAGATCTTGGTGACGCGTAGGAAAATTTTGAATTTCTGCTACGTTAGCCAACACTTCTAACTAATGTGCGGCAAACTTAACCTTCTCCGCATCTGTGCATCCTGCTGTGGTCAACTCCCTAGCTATCTTGTGGAGCCAATCATCTGCTACTATCGGCTCGGTGCTACTGGAAAATACCGGCGGATTCAGCCTAAGAAAGCGGGCTAAGTGGTCAATAGGTGGTGGTGGTGGTGGGTTGTTGTTGTTGTTCCCCTGATTCTGATTCTGGACTAGCAACTGCATCAAGGTGTTCTGCTGCTGGATCAACTGGGTGAGCTCCGGCGGAAAGGCAAATCCGGGGTCACGTCTCGGAGGCATCTGAGGGTTTAGAAAAGATGAGATATAAGAATAGAGGGGGTCTAAAGAGAAAACACTACCCATATGCACATGAGGCAAAAGCAAACAATTCACTTCATTCAAACAAACAAAGGCATACAATCAATCTAACTATCGCAAAGTGCTCGGACTACTATATTTACATGGTGGACTACTACTACTGATCAGGTGGTCTACTAGAAATATTCTACGGTTGTAGACTCCATGATATCTGCTCCTGCTTCATCAACATAATCATCATCGCTACTATCTGCTTCCGAGTCGGTGCCGTCAATGATGATGTAGTCTTCCGGGCTAATCTCCTTGGGTTCTTCATCTTCATCTACTGGTGTCGGGCCTCCCATAAATATTCCAATCTTCTTGATCAGGTCGTCATTCTTCTCCACCAATACTTCAATTTCTTCTTCATAATCTTCACGTGTAGCCTTGAGTTCTTCCTCCAGTTCCTTGATTCTAGTCTTAGCCTTCTTCAGATCTATCATGTCGGCGCACATCTGATTCTCCTGTCGTTGAATGTGCTGATTTAACTCCTGAATAAAAGCTGCAATTGATCTATCTTTCCTGGTGTTAATCATCTCCCAGTGTTCATCTCGGGGCCCACAAATCTGGTATATAGTATCCTTAAGATCCTTGCGGTAGACTTCTCCAATGCGTCCCATGGCGATGTGAGCTGCCATGCTCTTTCCTAGACTCCAAGTTGGTGCATCAAAAGAAAACTCTATGGGCTCAGTGACTGGCATGAACGTCCTTCCTGGGATTTGAACTTGAATCATCCAGCACTCTTCTTCAGGTAAAGTGGCGTTGTAGGTTCCCGTGAAGCTTGGTACTCCTATGTTCAGGTATCTAGTGACTTCCTTCAAGTGGCGTCCAAAGGGTGTATCTTCATCCGGTTGGGTGAACTTGTTCCTTGCATCCGCCATCCTAAAGAGTAGACAAGATGAGAGGTCAGAAGAGAAGAGGGTGAGTAGTGATCTAGGTCTTTAGCTTAGTGGTCGTGTCCTACAGTCAGCGTGTGCTCTGATACCATCTCTGTAGCGACCAGACCTCAAATAGTCTGATCTCTGTGCTCCGGTGTCATCCCTGGATCAGTAATGCTGACACCACACAGTACTCGGAGGATTTATAGCAGAGTAGCAATCACACACTTATTACATCGAGTGTCTCAAAAGAGAACTTATTACAATAAATATGGCTTAAGGCCATCTAATTACGATAACAGCGAAAGGCTTGGAAGATAAGTGAGTCCATCAACTCCAACGGCATCACTGAGTATAGAACCACGACCTAAAAACTCCTTAATCATCGTCTGAAAAGTCTGCAACATTAACGTTGCAGCCCGAAAACGGGTCAGCACATGGAATATGCTGGCAAGGTAACACATAGAGAGTAATGGAATGCAACAGCTATACTATATGCATATTTGGCTGGTGGAAAGCTCTATGGTCACAGTTTTGCATAAAGCCAATTTTCCCCTACTTCAAAAGGAATAAATTTAATTACTATCATGGTGGTTGTTAAACATTGAGAATGGTTGACAGCATTCTCAATTCCAATTAAGCATCATCATTAACCCAACAACATTAATTTTAGAGTAACATGTTGAGATTCACATGATAATCCAGATACTAGATACTCAAGATGTCCATAACCGGGGACACTGCTAATCATGATTAGTTTGTTACATTCTGCAGAGGTTTGCGCACTTTTCCCCACAAGACTCGATCGCCTCCGTTGGATTTCTCGCACTACATGGTGTTTGAGAAACGGATGACCGAGACACAGTCTTTCAGAAGCGCTAGCACCTTACGATGGATAGACCGGTACACCTACTTTCCCCTACATCTGCTAGTCTACCCTGTAAGAGTTTGCACGACTTAATCAACTATGCCAGAGCCCATAATGGCTTGTGGCTGCACACGGAAGTTTCTAGTTTGAAAAATCTCATGATCCCTTTGAGCCTGGGTGGCGGTCCAAAAGAAAACAGGCAGGTCCTGGAATATCCAGGTGCCTCAATCCACCCAGATGTGTGTTTAAGTTGCCACCTTAGATAAACCATTAATTATCAATCTCACATCTGTCATGGATTTCACTCACCCAATCCACGTCTACTAGCATAGCATGGCATAATAAGCAAACGTAGAATTAACTCCCAAAGGTTTGATAATAAACAGGTAATAGATACTACCTCATTTACTTCCCATCCCACAGTTTAATTAGATCCTAATCATGCAATGTGTGAAGATTGATCTAATGCAAAAAAACTGGATTGTAGAAAAGGTATGATCAAAGTGTTACTTGCCTTGCTGATGATCCGTGAAACCTAACAATTCAAAGTAACAGGCGGCGCACTCCGGGTACTCTATCGCAGCCAAACAAACAAGCATACAATAAGTACTCATCTAATGCACAGGTAAAACTCAAATAAGATATCTAACCAGAAGGTTCAACTTAAGAACTCCGGTTGGCAAAAGGAATCAAATCGAAAGAAGCAAAGAAAGTCAAACGGCGAAAGAAAACAACTTCGTTCTAGTAATCTGAACCTAAGTCAAATTTTACAGTAGCAAAAACGTGTTTAAGTTGATTATTCGGATAGAAGGTTTCGAGACGAAACTCCAGGCGCTTGAATTGCCTGATTCCGATAAACGAGCGAAAAGTTAAACTAAAACGAAAATCGGATCAGAAATCGCGATCAAAAAATAACCGCGGAAAAATCCGACAAAAAAGAAAAACGACGAACGGCATTTTTTTTAAACAGCACGGATTTCGAGGTGCGGCGAACCTCGGGCGACGTGCGGCTCCGGCGGATCGGCGGCGGGGCGGCGGCGGCAGCGGCGGCGGCTGGCGGCGGCGGCGGCTGGCGGCTAGGGTTAGGGCGCGGCTAGGGTTTCGGGGCGGCTGGGCCTTCGGGCCGGCTTCCCCCGGCTTATAAAGGCCCCGGCCAGGCGGAGTCCTGGTCGAGTACGGCCCATAGTCGGTTCCGGTTTTTTTTTCACTCGGAAGAAAAAAAATAAAAAGAAATACTAAACGGACTCCAAAAATCTCGAAATAAATTTTCCCGGGCTTCTAAAATCAAGCCCGACAAAGTGAACATTTATTTTGGCCCTAAATGCAATTTTGCAAAATGCGCATTTTTCCTAATTCAAATAAAAACAACAAATAAAACTCCGAAATAAAACTATTTGATTTTTTTATTAAATCCTCAATATTTCTATATTTTGGGAAAGTCATTTTATTCCCTCTCTCATATTTTTGTAATAGAAATAATTGATGATAAAATAAATAAAATCAAATGATCCTATTCTCAAAATTTGAGAAAAACTCAAATATGAAAATAACGAAATCTCCAACTCTCTTCGTGGGTCCTTGAGTTGCTTAGAATTTTCTAGGATCAAAACCCAAAGCAAATAAAATATGATATGCATGATGATCTAATGTATAACGTTCCAAATTGAAAATTTGGGATGTTACATCATCCAAGGTGTAGTTCTTGAACTCGGTGCCGTTGTCACTTCTTATCGTCAAGATCTTTGCATTGTGTTGATGTTGAGCTTCATTTGCAAAGTCAATGACGGTTTTTTGGGTCTCACTCTTTCTCTTGAAGAAATATACCCAAGTGTATCTTGAATAGTCATCCACAGTCACCAAGCAATACTTTATACCCCCAAGACTATCAATGGATGGAGGTCCAAAGAGATCCAAGTGAAGGAGCTCCAAGGGCCTCTTCGAATAGATGATAGTCGTGGGAGGGTGAGCCTTATCATGAAGCTTTCCTTCGATACAAGCACTGCATGCATGATCTTTGGCAAAACTAACATTTGTTAGTCCATGGACATGGCCCCCTTGAGAAGACTTTGCAAAGATCTCATATTGACATGGGCTAAACGGCGATGCCAAAGCCATCCCACGTCAACTTTAGCCATTAGGCATGTCGCGGTCTTAGTGGGTCCCTTCGAAAAGTTAATCACATAAAGACCGTTCTCGACATGCCCAACAAAGGCTACTTTAAGAGTCTTGCTCCACAAGAGGGCCATGATATCAATATCAAAGAAGGTGGCAACGCCCATGAGTGCAAGTTGACGAACAAAAAGTAAATTGTATGCAAGGGACTCAACAAGCATGACTTTCTCGACCATGAGATCATGAGAAATAACAACCTTGCCAAGACCCAATACCTTGGAAGACGAGGCATCACCCCACTCGTCATTGGTGGGCATAGATGAAATCTTGTGCACGTACACCACCAAGTCATTGCTTCCGGTCATATGATTTGTGGCTCCACTATCGAGCAACCATGATCCTCCACCGGAAGCAAACACCTACAAGAGATCAATGCTTGGTTTTAGGTACCCATTTTGTAATGGGTCCTTTGATGTTAGTAACAAGGGTCTTCGGAACCCAAATAGACCACTCAATGTACTCATAAGGAGAACCAACAAATTTGGCATGTACATGCCCATCACTAGCACGACATAACACATAAGAAGGGTTAAAGTCGTCGGCTTTGTTGGAAGGGGCGGCATTGCATTTCTTGACACCACCACCCTTCATGTTGTTCTTCTTCTCCTTAGAAGCACCCCCTCCCTTCTTCACAAATTTTTGCTTGAGAGGAGGAGGTCGTTTGGCCTTGTCATTCTTCTTCTTGTTCTTGGACTTGGGTTCAAACCCAATTCCCTCCTTGGCCACAACTTCCTTTTGATTGCTCAAAAGGTCGTTGAGGTTCTTCTCACCTTGTATGCAAGACACGAGGCCTTTCTCAAGTTGCTCCTGCAACTTTGCATTCTCCTCCACAAAATGCACATGCTCACAACAGGGGTTAGTAGCATTTGCATTTTCAATTAAAACCATGTGAGGAAATGTGGCTTTCTCCTTGGTTAGATTCAAATGGAGTTGATCATGAGACTCTTTGAGGCTAGCATGAGTACCCTTCAAGGCCTTGTGAGCCTTGTAAAGTATATCAAATTCCTCCTTGAGTCTAGCAAGATCAACCCCAAGTTTGGCCTTCTCGGAATTGAGCACATGAGATACAATGAGAGCATGATCAAGATCTTTCTTTAGTTTAGCATGATCATCGTTGTGTGACTCCTCAAGAGCCAAAAGATGACCATGTTCTTCCTCAAGCGCATCAGAGAGATCTGATATCTCATCCGCATAGTCACGACTATGCCCCTCCATCTTAGAGATGGTTTCTTCGTGATCCTCGATCATGTCATTGGCTTCACCAAGTTGTACCAAGAGAGAAACAAAGTGCTTCTTGGACTTACCCTTGAGCTTACTCATAAAAGACTCAAATTCATTTTCTTCCTCATTAGACCCCTCACTTTCATCAATGCAATCCGTCAAAGAGGGATTAGTAGTGATGGTGGTTTTGATGTTGGGGGTTACCTTGTTGGTGGTTTTGGCCATGAGGCACTTGGCGGTGATGTTCTTGTTGGGTGAATCGAAGAGGGACACCCGTGGAGTTGTGGCAATGGTAACAGAGGCCATGGCAACCGTATCACCGTCATCATCATCATCATCATCATCATCATCATCCTCATTGTACTCCTCTTGAGCCACCAATCCCTTGGGAGGAGTCTTCTTGGTAAAGTTGTTCTTGTTGGGGAAGGACTTGACCTTATCTTTTCGGATGAGCTTGCCACCATTGTCTTCCCTCTTCTCATATGGGCACTCCGCAACAAAGTGGCTCACATTGCCACAATCATAGCATCTCCTCACATGTTGCTTGCCCTTGGTGCCACTTGAGTTGTTCTTGTTCAAGTTGGGCCTTGAATTCGTCTTGCTCCAAAATTGCCTTGAAGCGAGAGCCATGTGCTCATGACAAGCATATTTTGTATATTCAGGGTTACTCTCATCCTCTTCTTCCATAGTAGCCTTGGCCTTCAAAGAAAGGTTGGGCTTCTTTGCTCGTTGAGAACGCAACACCGCATTGTCAGCGGTCTTGTCCAAGATCCTCATTGCCACAAACTCATCCAACACTTCACTTGAGGACAAGGTGTGGAAGTCCGGCCTTTGACGGAGGACGGAGGACATGGCCTTATGGTAAGGCCTCATGGCCTTGAGAAACTTGCGCGTCATCCAATTGTCATCCATATCCTCGCTCCCATGATCTCGGAGTGAGACCCTGAGAGTGGTTAATCTCCGGTAAAGCTCACAAGGTTCTTCATCTTCATTCATTGCAAATTCATCGGCTTCATCTTGCACCACTTCATAGTCGGAGCGTTCAATGCTTGTGCTTCCCTTGTAAATGGAAAAAACATGTTGCCATGCTTCCTTGGCCACGGTGAAAGGTAGGAGATGCACAATATCTTCAGATGGAATTGCATCTTGGATGATGAAGAGATAGGACTATTTAAATTGATTATCCGCGGCTTCTCTAGGGGTGAAGTTGCTTGGGTCATGCGGGTAGAAACCTTGCTCAATAATTCTCCAAAGGTCAGTATTACTATGATTTAAATGCGTTTAAAGCGATAGACCCAAGAGGCAAAATCCTCATTTTTCACAAACTTAGGAGGAGGACCAACATGATTCAAATGAGTGGAGGGAACCGGTCCTCCATAAGTAATTGGAGGTTCAACATGGGCAAAGATGCCATTTCCACTTCTACCACCAGGAACTTTATCACTAGTAGCTTCCCCCTTGCCGGAGTTAGCATCCGTCACCTTGTTAGCGGGTTCACCCACTTTCATTGGTGTGGTGGATAATTTAAGGTCTTCTAAAAATTTGTTGAACATGCCTTCAACCTCGGTCGTCATGGAGGTTTTCAATGTGTCCAAAGCCGCATTGAATTCCTCACGAGAGACCGAGGATCCCCCATCGGCCATAGACGAGGAAGGAATCACACCGGGGTGCTCCTCCCCATCGTCTATGGTGTCAACCATACTCTTCGGATGGCAAAGTCCTTAAAAAGAGACGAGGCTTTGATATCAATTGAAAGGATCGATATAGTTGACTAGAGGGGGGGAGTGAATAGGCAACTAACAATTTTTAGCTTTTCTTTACCAAATTAAACTTTGTGTCAAAGTAAGTTGTCTAGATATGCAACTAGGTGAGCAACCTATATGATGCAACAACAACAAGCACACAAGCAAGCAAAGGATACAACACAATATAAGTTTGCACAAGTAAAGGTAAGAGATAACCAATAGTGGAGCCGGTGAAGACGAGGATATGTTACCGAAGTTCCTTCCCTTTGAGAGGAAGTACGTCTCCGTTGGAGCGATGTGGAGACACAATGCTCCCCAAGAAGCCACTAGGGCCACCGTATTCTCCTCACGCCCTCACACAATGCGAGATGCCGTGATTCCACTATTGGTGCCCTTGAAGGCGACGACCGAACCTTTACAAACAAGGTTGGGGCTATCTTCACAACTCAGTTGGAGGCTCCCAACGATACCACTGAGCTTCACCATAATGGAATGTGGCTCCGAGGTGACCTCAACCGTCTAGGGTGCTCAAACACCCAAGAGTAACAAGATCCGCAAGGGATTAGCGGGAGGAATCAAATTGCTCTTGGTGAAAGTGTAGATCTGGGCCTTCTCAACCAATCCCTATAGAATCAACAAGTTTGATTGGTTAGGGAGAGAGATCGGGCGAAAATGAGCTTCGAGGCAACAATGGAGCTTGGCGGAAAAGAGGTGAGTCAACTAGGAGAAGAAGACCTCCTTTTATAGTGGGAGGAACCAATCCAACCGTTACCCCCCCCCCCTCTTCAGCCCGCACAAAGCGGTACTACTGCTCAGTAGAGCGGTAGTACCGCTGGTAGCAGCGGTACTACCGTGACCCCAGCGGTACTACCGCATAGACTGAGAGCAGAAGAAGCAGAGGGAGAACGGGAGAGAGAGAGAGAGGGGGTCTGGGCGGCACTACTAGCGGTGATAGCCGCGGTACTATCGCTCATGGGCGGTACTACCGCTGCTAGTGCCGCACAACCCGACACGAGAAAATGCATCCTCGAATCGAGGCGGTAGTGTTGCCGAACCAGGACGGTACTGCCGCCTATGCCTCGAAGCGGTACTACCGCTGTAGACAGCGATACTGACGCTTGAGGACCAAAGCCGGTACTACCGCCCTGGCGGCGGTATTACCGCTTCCTCCTCACAGTCTCCACAACAGTTAAAACAGCAAGCTCCAAGGGGAGGAAATGAGCTGGGGTGCAACAAAGACGTGTGCGTGTTGATTCCACCCTAGCCTTTTCAATGCGGACCCCCTCTTGATAGTACGGTGACTCCTACGACTCAAGTCCACCAAACCGAAATGCATGAGACTACACCGTCTTCACATAAAGCTCTGAGGGGAACCGAATCATCTTGTGCCTAGACATGAGATATCTGAAATGCTCAATGCACACGATTAGTCCGCAAAAGCATTGTCATCAATCACCAAACCACTTAGGGAGAAATTTGCCCTTACACTAGGGTAGACCCCACGTTCTCATCAATTTTCCCCAGGCAGCAAAAATATAGACAACGTGCATAGCTCTATCCTCGGCTCGACTCATTCCCGTGTCGCGAGACGAGCGAGGAGGAGGAGCGCGCGTGTAGGTCTCCTCTTCTCATGTTCATACAAGTGGTAGAAGAACTCACCTTATAAAGAGGTGTATGTCTCTCTCAACTTTCGAGATGAGACTGAACTTTACTCTCACTCACACCACTCACATATGTGCATGAATAGGTCAAGAGAATTTCAGAATTTTAGTTGGGCTTTAGACAAAGGCCTACTAGCAAATTCCAACAAAAACAACCAGGCATGACAGGTCCCCCATGCCCTGCTCAAATCAAATGTTCATTAGGCTCCCTTTCCTCGTCCAAGCTGCACTGAAAGGCTAAGAGCATCTCCAGCCGCGCCCCTAGAAAGGCCTTCCCAAACGTTTTTTTTTCGCGCCGGCGCAGAAAAATCGGCCCAATCGCGTCCCCAGGAGTCCGATTTTTGCCGTCCTGGGCCGAATTTAGCGCCGGCGGACCCAGGCCAAACCCAGCGCGCTGGGAGCGCCGGGGCGAGCAGTTTTGGCACGAAAGAGCCGCGGGCCCGCCGCATCAGCGACACCGCGCGCCTTCTTCCCCGAACGCCTCGGTTTCCCGCAGGGAATCAATGATAAGGCTACCGCCGGTCAACCTTACCAGTGATTCCTCACGGGCGGCGCACCGACGCCTCCCCTCCCTCGCACGCGTACACACGGGACGGCGCCGCTATATAAGTCGGCGGCCTCCCTCGCCTCTGGCCACACCAGCCACACCAGCCCTAGCCCACCCTCTACCTCTCCCGAGCGCCGCCGTCGAGCCCTCCCTCTCCCAAGCGCCGTCGCTGAGCCCTCCCTCTCCCGATGGCCTTGCGATTCCCCGGAGATGAGGCCGCGGCCAACGGCTTCGGCCGCCGCTCGCTCCGCGAACAAGAGTATTGGCTCCTGTTCCAGGCGAACATCCCGGCGCCGCCGGACATGCGCGCCGGGCCAACGGGGTGGAGACTCAGCAACGGGGGAGTGCCCATTCCCTCGTTGCCCGACACCGTGGCGAAACCGGGCTACTTCGCCGACGAGGTCGACGCCGTGCGCGCCTCCCTCACCGACGCCCAGCTCACCCTCCCCGAGTATGCCACCGACAACATAATGGCGTGGACGGCGTACTTCCAGCGCCAGCAACAGCAGAGGATGGGGTCCACCAACGGCGCGCCGGTGGTGGCCGGACCGAAGAACAGCGACGGACGCCACCTGTGGTGGGGTGTCCCCGGCCGCACCCTCGAGGGCGTTCTGACGTACCTCGAGGGCGGCAACGACCCGCCGTTGGCATACCCCCCGGCGAGGGCGGCCGCCACGGCCATGGCTCACCACCGACGCGACGGGCAATGGTTGCCCAGGAGGTTCGGCGCCTCCTCTTCTTCCTCCTCCCGCTCTTCCTCACACTCGTCCGGCGTCCGGCGCTGCTCAGCGTCAAGGCCGAGCCCGCGGCGGAGACGCCGCTCGGCTGGCGCACTCGCAGCGCCGGCATCGTCATCAATGAGGGCGGCCGGCGCGCCCCCTCGTCGGCTCCTCCGCGCTTCGTCAAGCCCAAGACGAAGCCGGGCCTGGCGCCGGTGAAGACGGAGCCGGGCCTCCCCGCGGTGAAGACGGAGTACGGCGGCGACGTCGAGCACGACGACGACGCGGCCCTAGAACGGGCGCGCACGGACTCCCTGAAGATGGCGAGGGAGCGCCAGTGCGCCGCCCTGCGGTGATTCGCGCAGCGCAGCCGGGGCCGCGACGAAGGAGGAATCGTCGTCATCGAGGATAGCGACGACGACGCCGCCCCCGCCACCAGCCCACATATGCGACGCCGGTCAGGGGTCCATCAGGGATGGCCGCGTCAAGGAGGAGAAACCGGACGACGACAACGACGACGGCGGCAATGGCGGCGACGACGGCGACTACTCCGCTTTTAGCCAGTTCTTTTTTTAATTATATATATTATGTAATAAAAACTCACTTTTTAATGTAATATATGCCAAACTTCGCCGAACTTTGAATTTTCCTATATTTTTAATTTTTTTAATGCGCCTGGGGACGGCCCTCGGGCCGGCGGCTGGGGACCAAGTCGGCCCCAGGCCGATTTTTTACGCCGGCTCATCCCAGAGGCGATTTTAGGCGCCCTTAGGGGGCCAACGGCTGGAGATGCTCTAACCTCCTGCTCATGTTTGCATCTAAACTATGATAGTACCATGGTGCTAAACCTCAAACCATGTTTTAATGGAGGATGTTTTATTTGCCGTGCAGTAAGCACCAGTTGTTTCTTCTTTTCTGGAAACAGATATGAAGAAATTTCCCCTCTTCTTTTGTCGCCACAAACAACTTCCCTTCTCATTAATTTCTGCTCTTATAATATCCCTATGTACAGTACAGAAACAGAGTCTAGCTACTACAGTACTCAACATGTCTCTAGACGCGCCTGACCCTCACCGGGAGCCCGCCGCTGATGGACGCCGTCAGACCAGGCGCGAACCTGGGCACGGCGCCCTTTTGCCCAACCACCTCCACGTCGAACTGTTTCACCACGGCAACGCTCACCGCCTTCATCTCCATCACGGCGAGCTCCTTGCCGAGGCACACGCGGAGCCCAGCCTGGAACACCGGGTACCTGTACAGGCTCTCCGGCATGAACGTCCCGCCAGGACCCGTCAGCCACCGCTCCGGCCGGAACTTCTCGCAGTCGTCGCCCCAAATGCGGGGCATGCGCCCCATGGCGTAGGGGTGGTACATCACGCGCGCGCCGGCAGTCACGTACGTGCCGTCCGGGAGCACGTCGTCGGCGGCGCAGAACTTGGAGTCGAACTGCACCGGCGGGAACAGCCGCATGTTCTCGTGCAGCACCGCGTGTGTGTAGTGGAGGGACTTGAGGTGCTCGTACGTGGTCTTCGACGCTGTCCTTGTCTTCTCGCCGCCGGCGGCCTCCGCGCGCATGGCGGCCGCCACCGCGGGGTTCTTGGAGAGCAGCATGAAGATGGTGGTGAGCGCGGAGGACACCGTGTCGCGTCCGGCGAGGAGGAAGCTGACCACGATGTCGCGGAGGTACTTGTCGTCGACGGCGGTGCCGTGCGCCTCCGAGGCCATGAACCGGGACAGGAGGTCGTGGCTCCCGGCGACGCCCAGCTTCCGGCGCTGCCTTATCATGGCCGCCGCGAGCTCGTCGACGAGGCGGATGGACTTCCTGAGCTCCCTCTCGGAGCCGACGTTCAGCAGCCGCTTTACCCTCCACACCAGGGGCGACGCCGCCGCGCCGCGCATGGCGGATAGCCGCGAGGCGGTGTCGAACGCGGCGGCGAGCTTGGACATGGGCATGTCGAGCTCGAGGCAGCCCGGGTCTAGTCCGAAGGAGATCTTGCAGATGGTGTCGAAAGCGAAGCGCCGGAACACGTCCTGGAGGTCGACCACCCTGCCATTGTCGGCGGCGTCGGCGAGCAGTGGCAGGAGGCGCGCCTCCACTTCCTCGGCAACGATGCCGTACGCGTAGGAGCGCACCGCGACGCTGCCGAGCTCGAGGCTGGCCATCTTGCGCTGGTGGCGCCAGGCGTCGCCGTCGACGTTGAAGATGCCGCCGCCGAGGAGGTCGCCGAGGACGGCGGCGAAGGGCTTCCCTTTGGGGAAGTTGTCGAAGCGCGTGTGGAGCATGTGCTCGACGTTGGCCGGGTTGGCGGTGATGGTACAGCCGAGGACGTGGACGGCCACGGTGCCGGTCGGGGAGCAGCGGAGCAGATGTGCGTACCAGTCGCCGAGGTTGGTGAAGTCCCGCGCCCACGACCCCGTGAGGTAGGAGCGGCAGACGTGGCAGCTGCACCACGGCCACCGGCGGGCGAGGAAGAGTGCCGCGCCGAGCGCCACCACGCACACGGAGAAGAAAAGGAAAGCCAGGCCAGCGCACCGCGCGCACCATGACAGCTCCTCCATGCCCGTGCTCGTGGCGGCGTCCATGGCTGCCCCGGCTCCTTGAATTGGAGAAGGGAAGAGCAAAAAAAATGTGATCTTATTTTGGGGTGTGAGGAGTCGAGGAGGCGTGTGCGTATATAATGTGGGTGGACGGGGAGGAAGCACATGCCACACGTGCGCCAAATCTTAAACAACTCGGTTCCCTGCCATTTATTAGTGTGTACACAGCTCATACCATCCCTACGCAGCTCCCCAAAACTTGTCCAAGGTACGTACGACCAACAAATCACCGCCGAACCCCTCTAAAAAAACAAAACAAAGAACAGCACCGAACCCATGATACAAGGGCTGCTACCGCTAGCAGTCGCCAGAATCTCAAAAAAAAAAAAAACACGGTTGATTCCGTTAGATTTTAATCATACTCACATAATTGTTTTGTTTTGTCTGGAATACTTGCCAGCAAAAGAGACAAATGATGAGTCCAAATAATTCACTAGTTTCATTGCAATGTGGGAGACCCACTTATATACATGGTGAAAGGGTGTGTTGTGGAGACATCTTTTCGCGAGCAAGCACCTCGTCGGTGGCATTCCTCCCATACAATTAATCACACGTTTCATTTTTCGATACTTCCTGAAAGTGCGTTAAGTCGACTAGAGGGGGGTGAATAGACGATTTTTATAAATTCTTTACTGAGGAATTTCAGGGTGAGGAAATTTCTGAGCGAAGAACTACTTGCAGCGGAATAAGTACTCAGATGCAGACATGACATGACATAAGCATGGACATCATGATGAATTAAAAACAAGACACATAGTACAGAAAGTGTAAGCACAAGATAAAAAAAGGATGAAGACAAACAAACTTAAGAAATTAAACTAAGAAAATTAAGAAAGTCTTCAGTCAAAGCCTTCAAACAGATACGAACAAGCACACAACACAGTAATGAGGAAATGAAGGGGGTGGGGAAATAGAACCAGTAAGCTTAGTGAAGACAATCATTTGGTAAACCAGTTCCAACTGCTTTGACAGTTGTACATCTGGTTAGAGCGGCTAGGTATTTAAACCTGAGGACACACAGTCCTCACTGTATTCTCCTTGAACTAAGGTCACAGAGACCTCGTCCAATCACTCGTGGTAAGTCATCAGGTGACTTTCAAACCTTCACAAACTTGGTAACCCGGCGATCCACAATTTTCTCTTGGATACTCTAGACCATGACGCCTAACCGTCTGGAGGATGCACAATCCTCAAAGGTAACAAGCGTCGGTTCCACACAGGGACAATCTCTTCAGTGATGCTCAATCACTTTGGTTTGTAGGTGTTTGGTTTGGGGTTTTGGGTTTTTTCTCACTTGATGATTTTCGCTTAAAGTCCTCAAAGGATGGGATGCTCTCGATGGCAAGTGGCAGTTTCTCGCGGAGCAGCCAACCAGCTAGTGGTTGTAGGGGCGGCTATTTATAGCCTAGGGAGCAGCCCGACATGATAAGACATAAATGCCCTTCAATGATATGACCGTTAGGTGGGTAGATATTTTAGGACAGCTGGCGCGTAGTACGGCAACGGTCGGAAATTTGACTATCAAATTCCTCAGGGCTATCATGTTCCTCACTTGTAGGTAATCCGCACTGGAAAATTCCTAACTACTCAGTCAAAACAAATTCCTCAGAGACCAGAAGAACTTCGTCTCTGTCACTGAAGAAATTGACTAAACTGTATGAGATTTCCAATGGCTTCACTTGAAGGGATTGGTAGGTGTAGGATTTTGAGATGGGCACCACTTGAAAACTTTTCCTTACTTTTACCTCGACCCCCTTTTAACAGTACGGTGTTTCCTATGACTCAAGAAAGAGAAAATGAAACTACGAAAACAAAAGTCTTCACGCTTCATGTTCCTCGTATGAATATCAAGTCTTCACGGTCACACCAATTTCTTCACTTTCAAAGTCTTCAGAAATCCAAAATCTTTAGTTGAAGACATTTATTTTTAGGGGTAAACTTTCTCTGTAAATATCAAACTCCTCATAGACTTATAGACCTGGGTACACTCACAAACGCATTAGTCCCTTAACCTATAAGTCTTCAATACACCAAAATCACTAAGGGGCACTAGATGCACTTACAATCTCCCCCTTTTGGTGATTGATGACAATATAGGTTAAGTTTTCAACGGGGATAAACATATGAAGTGTAAATACTAATATTGAGGAATTTGATTGCAAGATATAGAAGAACTCCCCCTGAAGATGTGCATAGTGAGGAATTTTCTTTTGAAGCAATACACATTTGAAGAGTAGAATCATG
This sequence comes from Triticum dicoccoides, assembly GCF_002162155.2. NCBI lineage: Eukaryota > Viridiplantae > Streptophyta > Magnoliopsida > Poales > Poaceae > Triticum > Triticum dicoccoides. Next base: position 460,473,491 of record NC_041386.1, on the reverse strand, counting down.
GAGATCTCCCCCTATATCTTGTAATTCATACACGCATTTAACATATGATATGAAGAATTTGAAATGCATGATGAAATATGGTGACTGATGTGATTCAGCATGCGTGCATTAACATATATGAGGAAATAGCATGCAGAAGAACATAGCAAAAGTATCAGACCACCATCGGGTTTAAGTTTACAACTCGATCCAATAAATCTTCAGAAGAATGAGAGTTGTAACTTAGAAAAAAACGCCCATATATAGAGACTCGCTTGAAAACTAACTCAAATTTCTCCCCCCTTTGTCATCGAATGACCAAAAGGGACGAAAAGTGAGGACTAACGCCCCTGAAGAATATCATCACTGAGTCGATGAAGGAGCGCCAGCATTGTTGGTGTCGATTGTCGATGTAGAGCCTGCCGCAGTGTCGTCCAAATCTTCATGCTCATCAGTCTCACGCGATGAAGAATATGAGCTGGCTACCAAGGAATGAACTTTGGTCTTCTTGAATTTCTTCGCGGGTGGTTGAGACCATTCAAAGTCCTGCTTGAAACCCATTTGCTTCAGATCTTCTTCACCATAGAGATGAGACAGAACAGCCCAGGTACAATTGAATACTTCATGGAGGTAGAAGTGGGTTTTCTTTACTGCATTGTGTGTAGCAGTCATGTTGTGAAGCATAGAGCCAAACTGACGCTTAATCCATTTGTGGTTGCGATCGACCTTCTGGTGAAGACTGAGGAGAAGCTCACGATCAGTCATCACCCTTGGAGCTATGCCTTTAGGATTTTGCTTTGCGGCATTGGTGGCAGATTCATGAGTGGCAGAGTCATCATTGGTGGAATATGATGGAGCTTTGCGGAACTGATCATCCAATGGACGAATGCCTTCATCAATTATAGCAGTAGCTTGCCCTTTTCATCAGATGAGGAAAATGTCCGCTTGAGGACTTCTATTGTGGGCAAGTAACTGACGCGATTCTGCAAATCATCCTTGTAGTTGATTGAAGACCTTGATCTGAGGAATCTCATAATCCAGGGAGCGTAAGGCTTAAATTCAAAGGGAGACAATGCAACGTTGGCCAGAGTCCTCATGAAGAAATCATGGTAGTTGATAGGGATGCCATGAATGATGTTGAATAGCAGATTCTTCATGATTCCAATGACCTCTTCTTCAGTAGAGTCGTGGCCCTTGATAGGAGTCAAAGTCTTGGACAAGATACGATATACAGTCCATGGTACATACAACAATTCCTTCACAAGGAATTTGGTCCTTGAGGCTTGACCGGGCTTCAGCGGCTTCATCAACACTTGCATTTAATGGTCAGTAAGTTTAGGTTCATGATATACACAACGTGCACCTTTAAGGGGAGGACTGACAGGCAAGGCATGAAGCAATTCAGAGGCCGGTGCTTTTGAAGTGAGTATTCTCTGTCATCCAGTCCAATACCCAAGAGTTCACATCTTCAGCATTTCCTGTGATGTGCAGCGTTGCATAGAACTGAAGAATTAGTTCTTCATTCCAATCACATATATCAGTGCAGAAGTTCAGCAGTCCAGCATCGTGAAGAACACCGAGGACTAGCGTGAAGCAAGGCATTGATTCCATGTCCATGTGAGGAATATGCGCATGGTCAAAGACTTTGTCCTTATCAAAAAGTAGTGAAGAATAAAAGTTTGCTTGGCTGGACGTCCAGAAACGCTTCCTTCTAAGACGAGCAGAGTCATATGGGCTGTAATCTGTGAAGAATACGTGCTCATGGAAGAAGTCATTAGCCTTGAATTTTTGCTTCTTGGAGAAGGGATTCTTCGGTTTGAGCCGAGGAGTGTCAGTCAAAGTCATCATAGCCTCAGGAATCACGTTCTCAGGAACCACAGGCTGAGGAATTTCAGTTTCAGTTGCAGCCTGGTTTTTATTTTCTTCAGCAGCTTTTTCATCAGCGCTAGTGGCTGGAATTTCTTCAGTAGCATTGTCATTAGCGCTAGTGGCTGGAATTACTTCACCAGCATTTTCATCAGCGCTAGTGGCTGGAATTGCTTCAGGAATACGAGGTTCTTCAGAGCCCGTAATAACTTCAGTGTGCACAGGGGACTGAGGGATTTGTTGAAGTGGGGTGAAGAGCGGAGAGTTGGGGTGCTGACTATCCCAATAGTCATCATTTAGCACTGGAGTGGAGCACCCAATATCCACATCTTCATCTTCCTCATTCAGTTCTTCAACGCCTGCCTCTTCAGCTGTGAACTGAGGCATAGGCGATGAGATGATTGGAGTTGAAGGGATATCATCCGCTTCAATTTCTTCGTCCATCTGCTCTGTAGAAGCAACAAAAGGAACATCTTCGTACGATCCGCTTGGGATCTCATAATCTTCACCAAAAAGGAATGACTTCCTTTGATGGCATGCTTGAAACTAGAATGGCATCAATCGGATTCTCATAAGAGCTTGTCAATTTCTTCATCTTCTTTGGAGCTGAAGACTAAGATGAAGTAGATGCTTTCCCTTTCTTCACTGCTGCTCGCTCCGCAGCTTTGGTTTTCTTCTCTTCTGATGCAGAAGGAAGAACTGAGCTTGTTGTTGGTGTGGGAGGAGCAAAGGAAATAGGTTTAGTTTCTTCAGGCGCAACTGATGCAGTTGCCCTGGTTGGTTCAGATACCTCAGGCTCAACGGTTGATGTCTCAGATGACCTGGCTTGTTCTTCAGGCGCAACACTAGTGGTTGCCCTGGCAATGTCATCAGCGGCTGGAATGTAGTCATCGGCCCTGGTACTCACATTTTCTTCAGCAGCCTGATTGTCATCAGCGGGCAGGCATTTTCTTCAGTAGGCTGTGCAGATGCTTCAGCCTGAGGAATTTCAATGTGCGTTTAAGTAGCAACATCGGAGGTGAATGTCTTTGCCAATTTCACAAATCTGACTTTGGCTCCCTTCCAGTCAGCATGGTAGGCATCAAATTCATCACTGAGGTTTTTTTATCTCATCTTGAACAGCCACAAGTTCATCAGTTGTCATCTTAATAACATTCTTCTTCAAACAACGCTCTTTCTTGTACTGCCTTTCTTCAGCTGCCTGGCCTATTCAAACTTCCATTTTTCTTCGCCTATGAAGGTGGTCAGCATGTGACTTTAGACAGAAGTCAGCTTGAAGTCTGGCATAGGAGTGTTGGGGTCCTTGTGCTAGAGATCAATGTATTCAAGGATCACCTTTGGATCCAGTAGGAGATGAACTTCACTTCCTTTGGCTCTAGCGGCCCTCTGCTGTCTGTCTCTGATGATTTCTTCAAGTTCTTCATCATCAGTTTCGTCATCACTGGATGGCACATGAAAGGCAACTTGCTTCTTGTGAGGACTTGGTCTAGTGCCTCGTCCCGCAGTGGCCTTTGTCTTTAGTAGAGTGGGGCCAGTTGAGGAATTCGGAGGAGCTGAAGAACTTGCAGAGGCTCCTGAGGCAATTGATTTGTCAGTGGTCCTTTGACACGAAGCGAGATGCACAGGTGTTGAGGACTTTGTCGAATGAGCTGAGGGTTTTGGAACTTGAGGAACTGGGGCAGCTTGAGGAATTTGCCGAGAGGGCTTAGCAGAAGAGCTTGGCCGTGAGGGCATTGAAGAAGAAGTGCTTGGCTTATGTGCGGGCTTCTTAGGCATGGCCTTCTTAGGCTTGCTAGTAGAGGCCTCAGCAGTGGCAGCAGCAGAGTCTTCATTGAATTTCCTCACTGCTTCTTTAGCCATTTTGGCTAGTTTCCTCACTACTTTTTAGCCATTTTGGCTAGTTTTGCTTGGCGCTTGGCCCATTCATCAGGATAGTCCTCACCGCGCTTGAGGCTGGTGGGATCAGCTTCTTGGCCAGGTGCTAATGGAGGTCTTGGGCAAGGAGGGTGAAGAGCGAATTTCTTCATGTACTTTGGAGTTACATACCTGTACTCCCTCCATTCCCGTGCCCATCTCCTTTCTATCCTTTGTATGCGCATCTTGCGCTGATTTTTGTCCTCCTTTCCACGTGTGGCCTCATCAGGAGTGCAATAATCCTTGTAAATATCATCAGGGATCTCAAAAGCTGTGTTGACTTCCAGCTTCTTTCCTCCCTTCTGAGGTTTCTTTCCATCAGCCATTTTCTTCACCTGAGGATTTTGAACAGTTGAATTCTCTGAAGAGGTATGCGGTTTTTCTTCGAGGAACGCTGCAAATGAGTTAAGTTGATGAGAACCTAGTGATTCAATAGCAGACATGTGTACCTGTGAACAGAGTATAGGTGCGAAGAATTTGGAGAGGTCATATGCGTTCTCAGAAGTTTTTGCAAAAAGAACAAGTTTGAGGAATTTGACCAGATGTGTCTTGAGGAATTTCACTAAGTGTTCTTTGACTTAGGTTCCAGAGTTGTGTAGATTGAAAATCCACACAATTGAGGAATCTTGAAGAAAAACATGGCTTAGGAAACAGATCAAGAACAAATGTTTATGTGGGGTGTTTAGAGTGTGAAGATTGAAGAATAAACACCTTTTGAAGATTTTGACGAAATCACTGGAATAAATAAAGGGCAGTAAATGTGACTTTTAATTACCCTTGAAAAAAAATACGACGAACTGGGAATGTAGATTGGAAGTTCATCAGTGCAGATCCTCCACGCCCTAACTTGGCAGAGGAAGACCGCTACGGTGGCGGCGGAGTGAAGAAATCCGCGGCCGGCGTGAGTATGGCGGCGACGAGGTCGAGGCAGCGAAGCTCTTCCTCACCGGCGACGACGAAGTAGCGGCGGCGCTAGGTTTTGAGAGCTCGAGCGAGGGAGTGAGGTCGAGCGGAGTAAAAATAGACAGAGGAAGGGAAGGGGTATTTATAGCCACGGTGAAAAACTGCTCGTCCGAGGAAAATGGAAGAACGTGCCCTTGACCTTTCTCATATGTGCGACATGTGTCACCCACGTACTATGAGGTGGAGATCATGGGTGAATAGATAAGTATTATCGTGGAATGTGGAACGGTTTGAGCGGCAAAAGCCGAAAATTCAGATATGAAAAATTTAACGTTTCGTTCGCAAATTCTTTAGCTGACAAGGACACAGTGAAGATTTTGAACGGGTTTCAAATAGAACGCACATGAAGAACTTGTGAACAGATAGGGTTGAGTTTAGCATAGAGGGGGAAGGGTCCGATCACATTCACTTAGCATAAGAAGCAACTTGAAGAAATAGCAATAAGTGAATGTTGTAGAGGACATAAACTCGTATATGTATATAGCCAATGAAGAAAAACGACGGAAACAGTGAAGACTTGCAAAGTTGAAGAATTTGAACAACTGATGAATTTCAAAAATGAAGAAAAACTTAAATTGAAGATTTTCAACTTTTGTTGGTGGCGTGACCCACCGTATAAGACGCCGCGTACAATTGTCGTAGGGCTCTGAGAATCAAATTCTTTGTTAATTTCTTCACACTTAGAGGGTTAGTCTTCATTTATTGGAGAAAAACGTTACTTCGTGTGTTGCACATCTAAGTCATTGATTTTGCATAAGTGTTAGGATGTGTGTCCTTTTCAAAGGACATTCGAAGATTCTAAGATATTTAGCTCACACCAAAACTTGATAAATCTCTTCACATCCAAGGGCTTTGTGAAGATATCGGCTAGCTGTTCTTAAGTATTCACGTGCTCGATGGAGATGTCGCCCTTCAACACATGATCATGAAGAAAATGATGATGGATCTGAATGTGCTTTGTCTTTGAGTGCTGAACTGGGTTATGAGCAATCTTGATGGCACTCTCATTGTCACAATAGAGTGGCACATTCTTCACATTGATGCCATAGTCCTTGAGAGTTTGCTTCACCCATAGCAATTGAGCACAACACGATCTAGCAGCAATGTACTCAGCTTTAGTAGTAGAAAGTGATACGCAGTTTTGTTTCTTCGAAGACCAACAGACCAAGGATCGTCTGAGGAAATGGCATGTGCCTGATGTTGACTTGCGGTCCACACGATCACCAACATAGTCAGAGTCTGAATATCCAATGAGATCAAAAGCCGAGCCTTGGGATACCATAATCCAAGTGTTGGAGTGTGAGCTAGATATCAAAGAATATGCTTCACAACCTTATGGTGTGATTCCTTCGGTGTAGCTTGAAAGCGAGCACACATGCAAACACTAAGCATAATATCTGGCCCAGATGCACAATAAAGAACCAATCATGGAGCGGTATACCTTTTGATCGAAGTCAATACCGTTTTCATCAGTGCATAGATGGCCATTTGTGGGCATAGGGATTTTGATGCCTTTGCAATCTTGCATGCCGAATTTCCTCAATACATCCTTGAGGTATTTTTCCTGAGATATGAATATGCCATTGCGTTGTTGACGAATCTGAAGACCTAAGAAGAATTTCAATTCACCCATCATAGACATTTGATATTCTTCATTCATCATGTAGGCAAATTCATCACTGTAACGTTGGTCAGTACAGCCAAAGATGATATCATCAACATATATTTGGCACACAAATAATTCATCATCATAAGCTTTGGTGAAAAGAGTTGGGTCAAGTGAACCGGGTTTGAAGCCTTCCTTCATGAGGAATTCCTTCAAAGTATCATACCATGCCCGAGGGGCCTGCTTGAGGCCATAGAGGGCCTTATTGAGTCTGAAGACTTTGTCGGGATGCTTTGGATCCTCAAAACCTGGGGGTTGAGCAACATATACTTCTTCCTCAAGCTTACCATTGAGGAATGAACTTTTCACATCCATTTGATATAAGATGATATTATGATGGTTAGCATAAGCAAGTAATATGCGAATAGCTTCAATTCTAGCAACAGGTGCAAAATTTTCATCGAAATCAATTCCTTCAACCAGTGTGTAGCCTTGAGCTACAAGTCGTGTCTTATTCCTCACCACAAGGCCATTTTCATCTTGCTTGTTGCGGTAGATCCATTTTGTGCCGATGATATTATGCTTGCGAGGGTCTGGTTGCTTTACAAGTTCCCAGACGTTGTTGAGCTCGAACTGATGTAATTCCTCTTGCATAGCTTGAATCCACTCGGGCTCCAGAAATGCTTCATCTACCTTAGTGGGCTCTGTGATAGAGACGAAAGCAAAGTACCCACAAAAGTTAGATAAATGTGAAGCTTTTGAGCGTGTGAGAGGACCTGGTGCGTTGATGTCGCTGATGATTTTATCAATCTGCACTTCATTAGCGACACGAGGATGAGCTGGTTGATGATGAGGAATTTGCTCAGCATTTTCTTCAGAGCCATTTTCTTCAGGTGCACGAACATGATGTTCTTCATGTTCTGGAATGACTTCTTCAGCAGATTCTTTGGTAGGAATGACATCCTCAGTAGCCTTGAACTTAATGGATTTCTCGGGAGGTATTTCATCTATCACAGGAGGTAGGTGCTCTCTTTGTGAGCCATTAGTCTCATCGAACCGCACATCTACAGTTTCAACAACCTTGTGGTGATAGGTGTCGAAGACTCTGTAGGTGTGCTAGTCCTTACCATAACCAAGCATAAAACCTTCATGTGCTTTCGGTGCAAATTTAGAACTGTGATGAGGATCTCTAATCCAGCATTTAGCACCAAAGACTTTGAAATAACTCACATTGGGTTTCTTTTCAGTGAGGAGTTCATATGAAGTCTTCTTGAAGAATTTGTGAAGATATACTTTGTTGATGATGTGGCACGCAGTATCAATTTCCACAGGCCGGAAGCGAGGAGGCATCTTGTACTCATCAAGCATAGTGCGGGCCATCTCAACAAGAGTCCTGTTCTTGCGCTCCACGACGCCATTCTGCTGAGGAGTATAAGGAGCAGATAACTCATGAGTAATACCAAGTTCATCAAGATAGTCATCAAGACCAGTGTTCTTGAACTCAGTTCCATTGTCACTTCTGATGTTCTTGATCTTCACACCAAAGTTGGTTGAAGCCCTCAAGGAAAATTGTTTGAAGACTTCCTGCACTTCAGTTTTGTAAGTGATGATATGCACCTATGTATAACGAGAATAATCATCAACAATGACAAAGCCATATAAAGATGCAGCATTAGTAAATGTGGCATAGTGAGTAGGGCCAAAGAGATCCATGTGAAGCAATTCAAATGGACGAGTGGTAGTCATGATCGTCTTTGAGGGATGCTTGCCCTTGGTCATCTTTCCAGCTTCACAAGCTCTACATAAATGGTCCTTAAGGAATTTGACACCCTCGATGCCAATGACATGCTTTTTCTTCGCGAGCGTGTGCAAGTTCCTCATCCCAGCATGACCAAGTCGTCGATGCCATAGCCAACCTTCTAAAGCTTTTGCAAGTAGACATGTAGCAGGTTGTGGTCCTGTAGAGAAATCATAAATATAGAAATCTCCTCTCCTAAAGCCTTCGAAGACTTTGGAATTGTCAGCTTCCATGTTCACAACACAACGATACTTGCCAAAGATGACAACCATATCAAGATCATAAAGCATTGAGATAGACATGAGGTTGAACCCTAAGGACTCGACAAGCATGACTTTGTCCATGTGTCGATCCTTTGAGATTGCAACCTTATCTAGACCCAATACCTTACTTTTGCCTTTGTCAGCGTAGGTGATATGCTTCAGATGCGATGGAGATAAGGGAGCATCCATCAATAGATTCTTGTCACCAGTCATGTGATTTGTGCATCCACTATCGAGGACCCACTCAATGGCTTTGGGTTGATCATCCCGCAGATGAATTAGTGCAACTTACGAACTCATATACTTCATTAGTGAAGAATATGACATCAACTCATCAGATCAATTTCATCAAGCAATAGAACAGATATAGCAACGTGAGGACGTGAGAAATGAATATTGATTTCTTCATGATTAGCTTGTGTCCTTTCAAGCATATTCAGGTCTCCAGCAAATTCTTCAGACGTTTAAGTTCGTATGGAGACCTGACCCTGCATAGAAGATTAGTTCTTTTTCTTCACCATCCACATCTGAAGGGGTGGCAAAGAGTTCATCATTCTATGAGCTCCATGAGAGAAAGGTGGCATAGATGCCAGTCCACTTTGTTTCGCATAAGAGGGGTTAGGGTAAGCATATGAGTAAGCAGAGAAATTCTTCTAGGATTTATGAACATAATGATTTGAAGAATAGTGCACATATCCATAATCCTTATAGCCTTTCCATGCGAAACAGATGTGTTAGCATGATGATGTTCATATGAGGACTTTGATACATGTGAGGAATGTGGTCCATATGAGGACTTGGATCCATATGAATACGTTAGTTCATATGAAGAATTTGATCTGGGGTTCCTATTCTTCACAGGTGGTGTCATGATGACATTCACCTGAAGACTTTCAAGGCACCTTTTGGGAACCCAGATTTTCTTCAGAGGAGGACAGTTCCTATAGTTAGTGCCAACATATCTAGCAAATACTTCATCATTATGATTTTTGAATAGCTTATAGTTGGAGTCAAATGACTCATCAGAAGAATGTGAAGATTCACATGTAAAGCCAGATAAAGTAGATGGATCTACTGGAGGTCCCTTTGCAGCAACCCATGAGGTTTTGGGATACTGCTCACGCTTCCAGTATGTTCCATCAGCATTGAGTTTTCTCTCAAAGGCAATACCCTCTTTTCTAGGGTTCCTGTTGAGGATCTGCCTTTTAAGCACATCACAAAGAGCCTGGTGCCCTTTGAGGCTTTTGTACATGCCTGTCACATACAATTCCTTCAGCCCTGCATGGTCAGTGATACTCGCAGCATCCTTAGATGAGGAATTAGTGATAGCAGAGACAGTTGAAGAATTTGCAGCAATAGAAGCATTTGAACATTCAGGTGGAGAATTAGCAGATTAACGTTCAATGCATTTCAAACATGGAGGAATAAATTCTTCCTGAGCAGCGCTGATTTGTTGAGCAATTAATGAATCACGCTCCTTCTAAAGATCTTCATAACTCACTCTTAACTGCTCAAGATCTTGCTTTCTTTGAAGAAATTCATAAGAAAGCTTCTCATGATCAGATAAGAGAGTGTTATGATGACTCTGAAGATTGTCAAACTTGGACTGAAGTCTCTGAAGATTTTCAGTCAAAATTTTTGTGTGATCCATTTCTTCACCCAACATATCATCACTCTCATCCAGTATGTTTTGAACTTTTTCCAAAACTCTTTGTTGTTTAGTGGCAAGGGAAGCAAGTTTGGCATAACTGGGCCCAAATTCATCACTAGATTCGTCATCACTAGACTCAGATAAGTAGCATTCAGTTACCTTGGCACCTTTTGCCATAAGGCATGGTGCAGAGGATGATGATTCTAGAATGAAAGTCATAGCCTTGCGCGATTCCATGAAGTCCTCAAACCAGGGTTCATGGTGAGATCGATGTCCTTCATAGACCTCAGAGAGTCGGTCCCAGATGAGCTTCGCATGGTAGAGATGCATAACGTTCCTGAACTGATTTTGTGACAGGCCGGAGCAGATGATGTCCTTCGTCATGAGGTTGAGTAGCGTGTACTTGCGAATATCATTAGCCTCCGCCATCTTGCATAGGCCAGTAAGACCAATCTCGCTGACGGTCCAGAGTTCGCTGTTCATCGCCATGAGGCGCTTCATCATCATGGCCTTCCACTTGGGACAATCATGACCGTCAAAGATGGGGCATGTCACAGTCATCATTCCTGCGGTCGACATAACTAAAACTCCAGGTGGTTAAACCAAAATCACACAGTATAAGGGAGTACCTTGCTCTGATACCTATTGAAAGTGTGTTAAGTCGACTAGAGGGGGGTGGTGAATAGGCGTTTTTTATAAATTCTTCACTGAGGAATTTCAGGGTGAGGAAATTCCTGAGCGAAGAACTACTTGTAGCAGAATAAGTACTTAGATGCAGACATGACGTAACATAAGCATGGACATCATGATGAATTGAAAACAAGACACAGAGTACAAAAAGCGTAAGAACAGGATAAAACAGGATGAAGACAAACAAACTGAGGAAATTGAGAAAGTCTTCAGTTGAAGCCTTCAAACAGATATGAACAAGCACACAACACAGTAATGAGGAAATGAAGGGGTTGAGGAAATAGAACTAGTAAGCTTGGTGAAGAAAATGATTTGGTAGACCAGTTCCAACTACTGTGACATGTGTACGTCTGGTTAGAGCGGCTAGGTATTTAAACCTGAGGACACATAGTCCCGGACACACAGTCCTCATCGTATTCTCCTTGAACTAAGGTCACACAGACCTCATCCAATCACTTGTGGTAAGTCTACAGGTGACTTCCAAACCTTCACAAACTTGGTCACTCGGCGATCCACAATTTCCTCTTGGATACTCTAGACCATGACGCCTAATCGTCTGGAGGATGCACAGTCCTCAAAGGTAACAAGCGTCGGTTCCACACAGGGACAATCTCTTCAGTGATGCTTAATCACTTTGGTTTGTAGGTGTTTGGTTTGGGGTTTTGGGTTTTTCCTCACTTGATGATTTTCGCTCAAAGTCCTCGGAGGATGGGGTGCTCTCAATGACAAGTGTCAGTTTCTCGCGGAGCAGCCAACTAGCTAGTGGTTGTAGGGGGCGGCTATTTATAGCCTAGGGAGCAGCCCGACATGATAAGACATAAATGCCCTTCAATGATATGACTGTTAGGTGGGTAGATATTTTGGGACAGCTAGCGCGTAGCACAGCAACGGTCGAAAATTTGACTATCAAATTCCTCAGGGCTATCATGTTCCTCACTTGTAGGTAATCCGCACTGGAAAATTCCTAACTCCTCAGTCAAAACAAATTCCTCAGAGACCAGAAGAACTTCGTCTCTGTCACTGAAGAAATTGACTAAACTGTATGAGATTTCCAATGGCTTCACTTGAAGGGATTGGTAGGTGTAGGATTTTGAGATGGGCACCACTTGAAAACTTTTCCTTACTTTTACCTGGACCCCCTTTTAACAGTACGGTGTTTCCTATGACTCAAGAAAGAGAAAATCAAACTACGAAAACAAAAGTCTTCACGCTTCATGTTCCTTGTATGAATATCAAGTCTTCACGGTCACACCAATTTCTTCACTTTCAAAGTCTTCATAAAAGTCTTCAGAAATCCAAAATCTTTAGTTGAAGACACTCATTTTTAGGGGTCGACTTTCTGTGTAAATATCAAACTCCTCATAGACTTATAGACATGTGTACAATCACAAACGCATTAGTCCCTTAACCTATAAGTCTTTAATACACAAAAATCACTAAGGGGTACTAGATGCACTTACACTCCCCCCCTATCAATTCATCATCATATATATATATATATATATATGTGTGTGTGTGTGTGTGTGTGTGTGTTGTAACTAAAAATTTCCTCCAAAAACCCTATGCAAAAATTGAGGAAACACCTTATAATAATATGCCATTGAAAACTCCTTTACAATCTAGTGGGAAAAATATAAGGAGAAACCAACATGGCATATATCCGCACTTTTATTTATATTGTCTCGCTAGAAACCTTATATGAGAAACCATCACGGAAAATTCATAAAGGGAAAACGAGTAAAATATGAGTGATCTGAAGATCATCAACGGGTTATAACTTGGGATCTTACTCCTCCTGAACTTTGCAAACCTCAAGGTTATCTCATACCAGTTCCACGAACCTAGTCCTGGAATATAAACCTTGGTAGAGATATTGTGAATATCACAATAATTTGTTTGCAAATTACCCTCTTACATTTCTATAACTCATGAGAATAAATACAACCTGTAAGCAATACAAGTGACATTATCTTGGTAGATAATGATAATCTCCACATGATTTCACATGTGGCTAATCATTCTATGAAGTCATCCACATTGTGTGATGCTTCAAATAAAATAGAATGATAACTAGAAGGACTCATTTAGAGTCTATTATGAGGACTTCCCTCAAAATACTCTTCCAGCAAATCCAGTCTTTGATATGGCACTGTGTAATCGGATAATTAGCCACTATCAAAATGTCGAACCATGATCCCATCTTTATTTTCTGGATGGAATTGATCAAGACCCTTTGTGCCCTGGATATATCTGAGGATATTCCTTACAAAAACCTTATATATTTCGGGGAATTGCACTCTCAATAAATTGCCAAAAACTATAGAGTTAGACCTAACATATTTTGCAAGATATATGAGTGGTTCAATGGTATTTACATATGACACTTCATGTCCCACTATCACTTCAGCATCTTCCCTATGTCTCAAGGATTTGTATCCCATGTTAGGTATAATATGACCATATGTGTCTTTGATATAATAATATCCATATTGAACTTCTTCAATACTTCTGGATATATGAAGACTGATATCTTAGGGGGATATGCGCAAGTCATAAACTTAGCATAATTTGGTTTAACCCAAATATCCGTCTTAATATGATTGTGTGTATTTCATGTCTTATATAGAATTTGATGATAAGATCATCGACACCACAAATTAAGGTGATGTAAAATCCAATCCAAGATTTCTTCATGAATACACATCAACAATCAATAATGAGAGTAATCCTTGTCAAGGAATAACTCACATAGTCGGTTGTACCACACAATTCTCCGACTACTTCAAGTCATAGAATGACTTCAGACGTTTCACACATGCATGTTTTGATTTACCTTTTGTAACACCCATGATGCGGCTATATCTCCCACGTGTCGGGTCATGACTTAGAGGCATAACCGCATGGTAGGCATGTCACAAGAGGGGTAATGTATACACATCCCATGTACTGAATAAGAAAGGGATAAAGAGTCGGCTTACAATCGCCACTTCACACAATACATAAATATAACATACATCATCCAGAATACAATCAAGGTCCGACTACGGTACCAAAATAAAGAAAGACAACCCCAAATGCTAGATCCCCGATCGCCCCAACTGGGCTCCTCTATCGATCATCCAGAAAAGAAGCATAGCAAGAGCCCAAATCCTCGTCTAACTCCCACTTGAGTTCGGTAGCGTCCCCTACACTGGCATCATCGGCACCTGCATCTGTTTGGAAGTATCTGTGAGTCACGAGGACTCAGCAATCTCACACCCGCGAGATCAAGACTATTTAAGCTTAAAGGTAGGAAAGGGGTAGTGAGGTGGAGCTGCAGCAAGCACTAGCATATATGGTGGCTAACTTACGCAAAATAGAGCGAGAAGAGAAGCAAAGCACGGTCGAGAAGCTAAAAGTGATCAAGAAGTGATCATGAATCTACTTACGTTCAAGCATAACACGAGACCGTGTTCTCTTCGCTTTCGAAAGTTCAAAACCCTATAGGGGTGTCCCAACTTAGCCCATCACAAGCTCTCACGGTCAACGAAGGATATTCCTTCTCCCGGGAAGATCCGATCAGTCTCAGAATCCCGGTTACAAGACATTTCGATAATGATAAAACAAGACTAGCAAAGCCGCCCGATGTGTCGACATCCCGATAGGAGCTGCACATATCTTGTTCTCAGGGCAACACCGCATTGTCCAAACTACCGGTAGGCCATCCCAGAGTTGCCCCTGGTGGCCACCGGCGGCTGACAGGTTCGAACCAACACTTAGACAAGCACTAGCCCGGGGTGGGGGGGGGGGTTAAAATAAAGATGACCCTTGAGTCTGCAGAACCCAAGGGAAGGTGATAGGTTCTTAGGCAAATGTAAAACCAAGGTTGGACCTTGCTGGAGGAGTTTTATTGAAAGAGAACTATCAAGGGGTTCCCATAACACCCAACCGCGTAAGGGACGCAAAATCAAGGATCATAACACAGGTATGACGGAATTTAGGGCGGCAAGAGTGGAACAAAACACCAGGCATAAGGCCGAGACTTCCACCCTTTACTAAGTATATAGATGCATTAAAGTAAACAAGATATAATGATATCCCAACAATATCCATGTTCCAACATGGAACAAACTTCATCTTCACCTGCAACTAGCAACGCTATAAGAGGGGCTGAGCAAAAGCGGTAACATAGCCAGACAACGGTTTGCTAGGAAAGGTGGGTTAGAAGCTTGACATGGCAAAATGGGAGGCATGATATAGCAAGTGGTAGGTATTGCGGCATAGCAAAAGAGCAAGCAACTAGCAAGCAAAGATAGAAGTGATTTCGAAGGTATGGTCATCTTGCCTGCAAGGTTCTCAGAGTTGACGAAAGCTTGATCCTCGTAAGCGTACTCAACAGGTTCCTCGAGCAACTAACCATGGCAAAATTGATTAACACGTAAAAAATCTGCCAGGAACATTTTATAGCAAAAATAGAGCAAGATTAAGACATGCTAGAGCACTCCATAATTGCAAACATGGGTGGGGGAGTCCTGGATTAGGGGGTCTCTGGACAGCCGGACTATATCCTTTGGCTGGACTATTGGACTATGAAGATACGAGATTGAAGACTTCATCCCGTGTCCGGATGGGACTCTACTTGGCGTGGAAGGCAAGCTAGGCAATACGGATATGTATATCTCCTCCTTTGTAACCGACCTTGTGTAACCCTAACCTCCTCCGGTGTCTATATAAACCGGAGGGTTTTGGTCCGTAGGACAACATACAATCATACCATAGTCTAGCTTCTAGGGTTTAGCCTCTCCGATCTCGTGGTAGATCAACTCTTGTACTACTCATATTATCAAGAATAATCAAGCAGGACGTAGGGTTTTAACTCCGTTAAGAGGGCCCGAACCTGGGTAAAACATCGTGTCCCCTGCCTCCTGTTACCATCCGCCTTAGATGCATAGTTTGGGACCCCCTACCCGAGATCCGCCGGTTTTGACACCGACATTGGTGCTTTCATTGAGAGTTCCTCTGTGTCGTCACTGTTAGGCTTGATGGCTCCTTCGATCATCGATAGCGATGCAGTCCAGGGTGAGACTTTTATCCCCGGACAGATCTTTGTATTCGGGGGCTCCGCACTGCGGGCCAACTCGCTTGGCCATCTGGTGCAGATCGAGAGTTACGCCCCTGGCCACCAGGTCAGGTTTGGAAGCTTAAACTACACAGCTGACATCCGCGGAGACTTGATCTTCGACGGATTTGAGCCCTTGCCGAGTGCGCCGCACGGTCACGATGAGCATGATTTAGCTCTACCATCGGACAGTGTTCAGGAGACCGCACCGGCAACCGCTCCAACCCTCAATTCGGAGCCAATTGCGCCATCCATGGACGGGTGGATAGACCCCGCCACGGAGGTCGTATTCTCAGCGGCGATCGAGCCGAGGATCGACCTTACCCTTCACGGGAGCCGTGACGCTGAACTACCGGATTCTTCCCCGGCCACGGACTCCGAACCGCCTGCGCCCGTGCCTGTCGAATCCGACTGGACGTCGATCATGGAGTTCACCTCCGCGGATATCTTTCATCACTCACCTTTCAGCGACATACTGAACTCATCAAGGTCTCTCTCCTTGTCAGCAGAATCCTGGCCGAACTATGTCCGGCAGGATTGAGATGCGGATGACGAAAAAATTCGCTGCCCACCCACCACCCACTTAGTAGACACTGTCGACGATTTGACCGACATGCTCGACTTCGACTCCGAAGACATCGACAGTATGGACGACGATGCAGGAGACGAACAGGAACCACTGCCCACAGGGCATCGGACGCCCACTTCATCATATGACGTATACATGGTGGACACACCAAAAGAAAACGATAACGAGGAACGGAAGGACGTAGCGAAGGGTTGTTCCCTCGAGAAGTAGTCAAAGCGACAGCGTAAGCGCCGCTCCAAATCCCGCCTCGACAGAAACAACGATCATATAGACCCAGCGATAGAGCAGGGTGAACCATCGCCCGACCATGGCAACACGGAGAATCAAACCGAACAACCCGACTCCGTCGAAGATAACAGTCCGGACGACATCACACCGGACAGGCGCCCGGAGCAACAAAACACCCATCAAAGGCTTGTGGCCACTGCGAGGAGTCTGAGAAAGCAGAAGCAAAGGCTCAGGGCTACACAAGACACACTCAGAATCAGATGGAGTGAAGTACTCAACACTGCAGCGAAGTATGGTGGTAATCGCCACACCAAGAGCTACCCGAAGCGAAAGTTGCTACCTGAATTCGATGAGGAGGCCTTAGATCCCCCGCAATTAAAAAACAAAACGGCCATCTGGTCAGATAGACGACCTTGTGGCCAACATAGAGTGGCAAACAATGCCGCACATAAGCCAGTACGCGATCCACGCGAGGGCTCACATCAAAAGGACGACACAACCAGATCCATATACGGGCCACGCAAGCGCGCTCCAGCATGAAATGCAACACAACAAACATCCGAACACCACGGTACACCCAAATACAGGGGTGCCGCACACCCTCTATGTTTCACCGATGAGGTGTTGGACCATGAATTTCCAAAGGGATTCAAACCCGTAAACATAGAGGCGTACGACGGAACGACAGACCCTGGGGTCTGGATTGAGGACTACAACCTCCATATCCACATGGCTCGAGGAGACGATCTCCACGCCATCAAGTACTTACCCCTCAAGCTCAAAGGGCCAGCTCGGAACTGGCTTAAAAGCCTCCCCGAAAACTCCATTGGAAGCTGGGAAGAGCTTGAAGACGCTTTTCGGGCAAATTTTCAAGGGACCTATGTCCGACCACCAGATGCAGACACTTTAAGTCATATAATCAACAGCCCGGAGAGTCAGCCCAAAAGCTTTGGAACAGGTTCCTCACTAAAAAGAACCAAATAGTCGACTGTCCGGACGCCGAAGCCTTAGCAGCTTTCAAGCACAGCGTTCGAGACGAATGGCTTGCCAGACACCTCGGCCAAGAAAAGCCGAGAACAATGGCGGCATTAACAAGCCTCATGACCCGCTTTTGCACGGGCGAGGATAACTGGTCAGCCCGATGCAGCACCAGCAACCCAAGTACATCCGAAGTCAGGGACGGAAACGGGAAATCACAGGCAGCAAAAATAAGCGTCGAAATAAAGAAGACAGCCCGAAGAGCACAGCGGTAAACGCCGGATTCAGAAGCTCTAGGCCAAGTCAGCAAAAGCTGCCCTCCAAAGGCAACAGAGACGAACTGTCCATCCTAAACAAGATTCTGGACCAAATATGTTAGATCCATAGCACCCCCGGTAAACCTGCAAATCATACCCATAGAGAATGTTGGGTCTTCAAGAAGTCCGGTAAGCTCAATGCCGAACATAAGGGGCAGGATACACCAAGCGAAGACGAGGACGAGCCTCGCAAGCAAAGCACTGAAAACAGAAGAAATTCCCACCAGAAGTCAAAACAGTAAATGTGTTACACGTGACAAACAAAGCGGCACTCCTAGAGACACATGCCCCAGGGCCTATCACCGTGGAGTTCTGCCACTGGTCGTCCCAACCGATCACCTTCGACCATCGGGATTACTCGGCAAGTATCCGGCGTGTAGGATGGGCTGCCTTGGTATTAGATCCAATAATTGACGGATACCACTTCACACGAGTCCTGATGGACGGCGGCAGCAGTTTATACCTCATATATCAGGACATAGTCCACAAAATGGGGATAGACCCAACAAAAATTAGCCGTAGCAATACTACCTTTATAGGAGTAACGCCAGGCCCAGAGGCCCATTGCACGGGCTCCTTGCTACTAGAGGTTATATTCGGCTTTCCCGATAACTTCCGTAGCGAAAATTTAACATTCCACATCGCTCCGTTCCAAAGTGGTTATCAAGCACTACTCGGACGCGAAGCTTTCGCTCGCTTTAACGCAATACCGCATTACGCTTCTCTCATGCTTAAGATGCCCGGTCCACGTGGCAAAATTACAGTAAATGGAAATATCGAGCGCTCCTTGCACGCGGAAGACCGTGCGGCTGCCTTGGCAGCCGCACACTAAACGACCTCACCAACTACTGCATCTGCCAGGTCATTAAGACCACGGACGCGGTTAGACGAGTCCAGCGCAGCTATATGTACTTGATACAGGTCTGATGGCTATACCCATATTACAATACAAGGGGCTCAACGCGCACAATCAAGTGGCAATTAGGCTCAACTTTACTCATCTTGAACTATATATATTTTATTTAGTATAACCTACCTTTTTGCACGACAACTTTTCAACTAAGTTCCTCTCTTTTACAGATGACCATCGTGCTACACCCGTCCAGGACACGGCACAACGGAGACACAGGCGCAGACGTGCAGCAGGGACCCGTTCCAAGGATTCTTTTTAGATTAAGACCCTTCGTAAACCTTTTTACTATCTCTTGTTGATACACATCCCTCAGATTCTCAGTACAATTGAGAAGGATGCTGACGTATTGGCATGTGGCCACGTCAGAATATTGCATGTACCTGGACACCAGGGGCTTATTACAAAGGGCACTGTTTAGGCCCGGTTTACATCATAAAGACCGAATAGCTTAGGGAGTGTTCGGCGTCGCGAGTTTGGCCTTATACGCATCAGCTCCGAATCATGTCTTTGGTCAAATGTTGGGTTTTCCTGGATCCTGTGTTTTGCTGCCTTACGTTCCACTCTATCGGCTAAGGCGGCACCAGGTGAACTACTGCGATTGTGCCCTGGTTCATCCAAACGAGCACCTCAGTAGAGAAAGCCGAAAACTGACTGTCATGATATAGCGTGAGACTGGTCAACCACTCGATGACCTAGCGGAATCTTCGGGATTCCTCCGCTTTAACAAAGGGTCGTTTCCCGGCCAGGCATGTACGCACCCCGAATTCGGATGGTGCGGAGCCACCATGGGCTATATAGTAGCCCCACAGTCAAACTCCTCTGGCAAAGTGAAAGTGTTAAAGCATTATAGTCCGGTTGCCTAGTTCGCTGCGCCATCACCTCCTTAATGGACCAAGACATTGGATCAAGTGTGAACATGCGTCTTCTGCGAACACCCCCGCATTATATGCGTGGGGGCTGAAGCCGACGACTACAATCTTTCAGGTTATATACATATATACATAAACGGCCGCATAGGAGGCATCATAGCACTTTTGGGAAAAAGTATAAATACAACCTTGATAAATTTAATAAAACATTGTTTTTACAATGGGAATACATGTCACTCAAACATAATATTCTTCGAGCACTAAGCCTCTATCGAACGAGCACCTTCAATAAATTCTTCAAAGTAGTGCTCGGCAGCCACGGCCTATGGCCGAACCCTGTGCCGCAACAGTGGTGGCATCCATCTCCGCCCAGTATGTTTTGACACGGGCAAGGGCCATCTGCGAGCCTTCTATGCACGTCGACCTCTTTACACCATCGATGTGTGGCACAACGCCAAAGAATTGTTGCACTAAGCTAAAGTAGCTATTCGGCCTTGGCCCTCCTGGCCACAAATAATCCACAACGGACCTCATGGCCAGTCCAGATAATCTATGGAGCTCGGCCCAACCGGTCAATCGCTCATTCAGCAACAGCGGACGGACTGGAGCGTGAAACTGTGACCAGAACAACTTCTCCACTTCAGGACCTTTCTGATCCTTGAAGTACTCGGTCGCATCCGCATCACTCGCAGCCAAATACATGTACTCATCTGCAGAACTCCATAGCCGGTCCAGAGGAGCATATTTCGGATCTCCGAACTTAGTCCGCAACAAGAAGGGCTTTCCAGAGACGATATCCACAGCTTGATTCATCTCCTCCTTCGTCGCTCTAATTTTGGAGCGGACTTCCTTGGCAGCCACCCGGGCCTTCTCCAGGTCCGTCGCCTTCACCCGGTTTTCTTCTTCAAGAAGCCGGTAACGGTCAGCAGCATCTTTTAACTCCACGACCATCTTGGCAATTTTTTCTTTGCTCCCGCAATGTGCGGCCTGTTCGGCCCTTAACTCTTCGGCCGCCTTTAAAGCGGTCACATTACTACTCCTTGCTTGCTCCTTGGCTCGGGCAAGCTCCGCCCGAAGGGTCTCCACGGTGGCAGCTCCATCTGCAGTCACAACATATTAAAGATACTGGCATCATGCTGCTCTTACTATGTGACATTCACCAGAAAAATCACCTACCCTGTGCCTCGTCAAGCCACTTGTTAACAAGCACGATGTCGGCATCTGCCGCATCCAGTTGCCGCTTTAGTTCGGTAAACCCATCAGTCTGGCTAGCCACCGGAGCCTCAACCACCTGCACATAAAGGCGGTCTGGTTATTACCTGGGACTATAATCCTCTGTTTTCCACCGTTCTCGACAACAACCAGAGTCTCAGGGGCTACTATCTACACAAGGCACACCTAAAAATGTGTGGTACTGTAAAAAATGTACATCATTTCACGTACCTCAAAACTCGTCAGTAGAATCATAAAGGCTTCATGCAACCCGCTTTCGGCGGATGAAATCCTTTCAATCAACGTACCCATCAATGTACGGTGCTCTTTTGAGATAGTCGCTCGCTCTAGCAGATCCCTCAGAACGTCCGATCGCATACTAGATGGTGTCGGACTCTTTTGATTGCTCTCTTCAAGAGCCGGATACTGGGGACTTCGGGTGGCCATAGGATTACCTTCTGGCCTTGCCGGATTAGGAGAAACCCTCCGCGACGACACCTCAGGGTCGCCCGCCTCGTGAGGCGGTGTGGCAGGGGGAGGCGTTTCGCTCTCCATCATCACTGGAAGAAGATCCCCCAAAGACGAGCTCTGCTGAAAAGGGCTAAGATCCGAACTGCAAGATAAATGCTTCGGTTATTTTCCTCAGGAGTAAGGTAGGATATCTTCACTATTAAGTACTTTTTGATTACTTACAGCTCGTTAGAGGGCTAATCCCCGCGTGGACATTGTGCGGCAATAACACCCTCCGAGGCAGGACCCTCTGGTGGAGATTTCTTCTCCCGTTTGAAAACCTTGGTTTCCGGATCTTCAGAGGTAGTCCTCTTCTTTCCCCGGGGAGAGAGAATGTCAGATTCTTCCCCTTGCTTATCCTCCCTCGTGGAGGCGCTCATTCCCTCAGTTGGAATAGGTAGCGATGGAGGCCCGCTTTCGCCCTCTTTATTCCCCCCTTCATCTTCCTTTGAGGGCACCAGGCAAGGTGCTGGCTCGAGCATCTTTTCCAGCACCGGATTGTCCAAGCCTTTAGCAAGGGGGGCCGAACACCGGATCATCTTCGCCTTTGTTATCCAGTCCTGGTCAAAGAGCGATTCTTCAGAATGATGTCATGATAAATAAAAGGACAGTGTGTTCGGCCATGGGATTACTTACTTGGGCAGCGGTGCAGTTGCTGCTCAGGCCCACGTCCTCGGTAGTGTCCGGACACTATTTGGGGTCCGAAGAACGATTTGTACATCTCCTCGTGCGTCAGGCCGAGGAAATTCTGAATAGTGCACGGTCCTTCCGGGTTGAATTCCCACATGCGGAGGCGCCGACATTTGCAAGGCTGGATTCGACGAACCAACATAACTTGCATTACCATAACCAGACTGAAATTTCCCTCGAAGAGATCTCGGATACGGCTCTGCAGTATGGGCACGTCCTTAACTGGACCCCAGCTCAGCCCCCTGCTGATCCATGACATCAGTTGTGGTGGAGGGCCCGAGCGAAAGGCGGGGCAGCTACCCACTTATCACTTCGGGGAGCTGTGATGTAAAACCGCCCCCGTTGCCACAATCCGTACACCTCTGGAAAGGAACCCTTTGGCCATGGAGCGTTAGCAATTTTGCTTATTAGAGCACCTCCGCACGCTGCGTACTGCCCCTCGACCATCTTCGGCTTCACATCAAAGGTCTTGAGCCACAGGCTTAAGTGAGGGGTAATGCGGAGGAAGGCCTCACAAACGACAATAAATGACGAGATGTGAAGAAGGGAATCCGGGGCCAGGTCGTGAAAATCCAGCCCATAATAGAACATAAGACCCCTAACAAAGGGATCCAGAGCGAGGCCTAGTCCTCGGAGGAAGTGGGAGACGAACACAATGCTCTCGTTGGGTTCGGGAGTAGGGATGACCTGCCCTTGGGCGGGCAGCCTATGCGAAATTTCAGCGGTCAGGTATCTGGCCTCCCTCAACTTCTCGATGTCCTCCTCCGTGACGGAGGAAGGCATCCACCGGCCTTGAAGGCTGGATTCAGACATGATTGAAGGTCCGAAGCACCTGACCTGGGCTTTGGGTGTTAGAACTCGAGGCGGGGGAAGGATTCAATTGAGCACGGGAGGGAAAAAAGTAAAAGCCTTGTCCCTTTATAAAGAGGGTGAATATCAAGCGTCCTCCTCGTGGCCGTTTGGGAATTTCCTAAGATCTAGGAGTCCTAGGCACGGTTGGGTTACCCACGTCCATATTAATGAGAACCCCGTAATAAAGGGAACACGACCTCTGCTTTGACAAGACGTGTCAAGAAACCGCCTCGCGTTATGTGCGGGGCTGGTTAAAGAAAAACGGTACGAATAATTACCGGGCCATGGCATGATGTCATGCTGCCAAAATGTGTCAGCAGATTAGATTTGTGGTAATATTATTCTCTCTACGCTGGTATGTGGAACTTATTTTGCAGGGTCAGACACTATCCTTGTATTCAAACTCTTCTGTGGTGTATTCAGAGGAGGAACACGCCTTGCAATGCCGAAGACAACACTGCGCGCCGGACTCATCGTCATTGAAGCCTGGTTCAGGGGCTACTGAGGGAGTCCTGGATTAGGGGGTCTCCGGACAGCCGGACTATATCCTTTGGCCGGACTGTTGGACTATGAAGATACGAGATTGAAGACTTCGTCCCGTGTCCGGATGGGACTCTACTTGGCGTGGAGGGCAAGCTAGGCAATACGGATATGTATATCTCCTCCTTTGTAACCGACCTTGTGTAACCCTAACCTCCTCCGGTGTCTATATAAACCGGAGGGTTTTGGTCCGTAGGACAACATACAATCATACCATAGGCTAGCTTCTAGGGTTTAGCCTCTCCAATCTCGTGGTAGATGAACTCTTGTACTACTCATATTATCAAGAATAATCAAGCAGGACGTAGGGTTTTACCTCCGTTAAGAGGGCCCGAACCTGGGTAAAACATCGTGTTCCCTGCCTCCTGTTACCATCCGCCTTAGACGCATAGTTTGAGACCCCCAACCCGAGATCCACCGGTTTTGACACCGACAATGGGCATGGATGGATAGAGCACAACCATATGTCCAAATCATCCTTACTGAAGCTACTCAAAACAAGCATGTATCTCACTATAGCATCATGGTTACATGGCATAAAAATAACAGCAGAGCAAAGACCTAGCAAAATCCCAAGTCCCTGAAATCAGGAATATCACGAAGGCTACTTTGCATGCTTGTGCTAGTCACCACATTGATCACAAAAATACATGGCAAGCACCCCTGTAAATATGACATGGCATAGACCAAAACACATGTAGAGCTCATGCCCATATGCAGCACACAGCAAATGTGGCAAAAATGACAAATCCTCATACTCTGATAAGTAACAGCAACTAACAATTTATAGCACTCTTGCATCGGTGATTTGGGCATCAAGATGGACTCAAACAAGCATGCCACAAAGGAACAAAATGAAGAGCACATCATGATGAACATTTTGATATATCATGCACGCAAAACGGAGCAGTATGCAAGAAGTTATGGCATGGCATGAACAAAATGCAAAACGAAAACAAAACCCAACCACGAAGGGAATCCCATATCGCATCTCCGAAAAAGGCAAGAGTCGGAGTTACGATTATGGAAATTTGTATCCGGGACATTACACCTTTGGATTCAGAATAGTCATTCAATGACTTCAATATATACATCCTTGAGCCATGAGAGTATGTAGACATTACATACATCAACTGCATGGATTTGTACTGCTATTAGCATTCAGTATCGAAACATAATTCCACTCATCCATGAAGGTATGCTACATCATAACCGATGTTGGGTCTCTGTGAAAAACCCTTGTGCTACAAGCCTCGCTATCTCACCACCTCATTTATTTTCGTCTCCAAACGAAAATTCACTTCCCTTCCCTCAGAAAGATACTTAAGAGAAGCAGGTTTCACAGTGGTAAATACATCTCTTTTGATGAGCGAGTGCCACTCTTCCTTAATTGCTTCCTTTCATTTGAACCAATATAAGTGCAACAACACTCTCAGTGCCACTCTTCCTTAATTGATTCCTATCATTTGAACCAATATAAGTGCAACAACACTCTCCATGGATGTGGTTCAGGGCCCAAAAGGATTCTAGCAATTATCGAGCAGAATTTCATGTCGACATATGTAGACTTTCTCATATATGATTCTGATGAATTAATATCATTGTGAAATTCTTATTACGCCTCTTAACTCCTTTGTGATTTCCCATAACAATGGAGTCAAGGTTTTTCGATTTCCCAACACCTAAAAATGTGTGCACATATGTGTTGGACTTTGGATGCCGCTGATGTGGCTTGAACTACGTTGGTATTTCCCCAAAGAGGAAGGGATGATGCAGCACAACTACGGTAGGTATTTCCCTCAGTAATGAAACCAAGGTATCAATCCAGTAGGAGAACCAAACAACACTATGTAAAAGGTACCTGCACAGAGAGAACAAATACTTGCAACCCGACGCTTGTGAGGGGTTGTCAATCCCTTTTACGAGTAATGACGTAGGAAATTAGCAAGTTGACGGGATAAAATTGTGATAGATTGGATAACTAGATCTCGAATAAACACGAAATAAAATATGCAAATAAAAAGTGCAACAAGGTATTTCTGAGTTTTTGGAATAATAGATCTGAAAATAAAAGCGAATAAAAATATATCTCAAACCAAAATGATAAAGAATAGACTCGAGGGCGGTAGATTTCACTAGTGGCTTCTCTCGAGAAAAATAACATACGACGGGTACACAAATTACTGTTGGGCAATTGATAGAACTTCAAATAATTATGACAATATCCAGGCAATGATAATTATATAGGCCAATGATCATTATATAGGCATCACGTCCAAGATTAGTAGACCGGCTCCTGCCTGCATCTACTACTATTACTCCACACATCGACTGCTATCCAGCATGCATCTAGTGTATTAAGTTCATGGAGAAACAGAGTGATGCAATAAGAACGATGACATGATGTAGACAAGATCTATTCATGTAGAAATAGACCCCATCTTGTTATCCTTAATAGCAACGATACATATGTGTCATGTCCCCTTCTGTCACTGGTATTGAGCACCATACAATCGAACCCATCACAAAGCACCTCTTCCCATGGCAAGAAAAATCGATCTAGTTGGCCTAACTAAACCAAAGATTCAAAGAAGAAATACGAGGCTATAAGCAATTATGCATATAAGAGATCAAAACTCAATTAACTTTCATGGATAAAATAGATCTGATCATAAACTCAAAGTTCATCGGATCCGAACAAACACACTGCAAAAAGAGTTACATCAAATAGATCTCCAAGAGACCATTGTATCGATAATCAAAAGAGAGAGAGAGAGAGAGAGAGAGAGAGAGAGAGAGAGAGAGAGGAAACCATCTAGCTACTAACTACGGACTCGAAGGTCTACAATGAACCACTCACGCATCATCGGAGAGGCACCAATGATGATGATGAACCCCTCCATGATGGTGTCTAGATTGGATCTGGTGTTTCTGAAACTTGCGGTGGCTGGAATTGTGTTTCGTCGACTCCCCTGGGATTTTTTGATTTGCGGGGTATTTGTAGAGCAAAGAGGCATTGCGGGAGGCGGCCAAGGTGGGCACAACCCACCAGGGCGCGCCTAGGCCCGCAGGCGTGCCCAGGTGGGTTGTGCTCCCCTCGGAGCCCCCTTTGGTACTTCTTTGGCCCATCATGTGTCTTTTAGTCTAGAAAAAATCTCCAAATTTTTTTGCTGCATTTGGACTCTGTTTGGTATTGATTTTCAGCAAAGTAAAAAACAAGCAGAAAATAGCAACTGGCACTGGGCACTATGGCAATAGGTTAGTCCCAAAAATATGATATAAAGTTGCTATAAAACGATTGTAAAACATCCAAGAATGATAATATAACAACATGGAACAATCAAAAAGTATAGATATGTTGGAGACGTATCAGCATCCCCAAGCTTAACTCCTGCTCGTCCTCGAGTAGGTAAATGATAAAAACAGAATTTTTGATGTGGAATGCTTCCTATCATGTTCATCACATATTCTTTTCTTTTGTAGCATGGACATTTGGACTTTCATATGATTCAAAGCAATAGTCTAGTTTTGACATGAAGATTTCAATACTCAAGCATATCAACAAGCAACCATGTCTTTCAAAATATCAACACTAAAGCAAGTTATCCCTAGCCCATTATGCTCAACCATTGATCCTTTCATGAAACACACTCACATATTAGCTACACCCAATGATCAAGTACGATAATAGTGCCCCTTAGTTGGTGCTTTATAAGAGAAGATGGAGACTCAAATAAAAATAAAATTGCATAAAGGAAATAGAAAGGCCCTTCATAGAGGGAAGTAGGGATTTGTAGAGGTGCCAGAGCTCAAAGTGGAAAAAGATAGAGATAAAACATTTTGGGTGGCATGTTGTTCTTGTCAACGAAAATGATCAAGTAGTTCCCAATACTTTCCATGCTAGATATATCATAGGCGGTTCCCATATAGAAAATATAGTTGATTCCTTTTTCTACCATAGTTTCACATTCCACGGCTAATCGTATCCATGGGTGTCGTCCATACCAAAACTTTCCAAGGAATTTATCATTTGACAACATAAAGTAAATTAATTTTTCATTTCGGGATTGGGAATCCCTAAAACCTTTGCCGTACTCTCGTGCAATGACAAGTGAATAAACACTCATCTTGAGAATAACACATCTATCATGGAAAAATATCAGCCACCCCTACCGTTTCATGAGTGGTACGAGCACACAAAAAGGAAATTTATTTTGAAAATTAGAGATGGAACATACAAATTTGCTTAGAACGGCACGAAAATACCGCATATAGGTAGGTATAGTGGACTCATATGGCAAAACTGGGTTTAAGGATTTTGGATGGACAAGTAGTAATCCCACTTAGTACAAGTGAAGGCTAGCAAAAGATTGAGAAGCATCCAACCAAGAAACGAAAAATTTCATAAGCGAGCATTAAGCATCACTAACACTGAATAATGCACCACAAGTAGGATGTAACTTCATTGCATAACTATTGACTTCTGTGCTTGCATAGGGAATCACAAACCTTAACATCAATATTCTTACTAAAGCATAATTACTCATCAACATGACTCACATATCACTACCATCATATCGCAAACTACTACAAAGAATCAAGTTTATTTTGTCCAATGATGTTCATGAAAGTTTCTATTATATCCCTCTTGAATATCTATCACTTTGGGACTAGTTTCCTACGTTGCTTTTGATAGCTCAAACAAATCTAAGTGAAGAACATGAGCATAAAAAAATTTCTTCTCTCAAAATAATTTAAGTGAAGCATGAGAGAATTTCTTCAAAATTTTACTAACTCTCAAATAAATATAAGTGAAGCATGGGGGCGTTTCTTCAAAAATATTAAAGCACATTGTGCTCAAAAAGATATAAGTGAAGCACTAGAGCAATTCCATAGCTCAAAAAAATTAAGCGAAGCACATAGAGCAATCCTAACAAATTATAGCTTAATCTTGGCTCTCTCAAATAGGTGTGTTCAGCAAGGATACTTGACTCAAAACAAAAACAAGCAAAGACTCATATAATACAAGACGCACCAAGCAAAACTCATGATATGTGGTGAATAAAAACATAGCTCCAAGTAAAATACAGATGGTCATTAGAAGAAAGAGGGGATGCCACTCGAGGCATCCCCAAGCTTCTTGTTCCTCTTTGGATAATAACTTGGGGTGCCTTGGGCATCCCCAAGCTTAGGCTCTTCTTACTCCTTATTCCTTCATCCATCGTGATCTCACACAAAACTTTAAAACTTCAATCACACAAAACTCAACAAAACCTTCATGAGATCTGTTAGTATAACAAAGCAAATCACTACTCTAAGTACTGTTGCAAACCCATTCATATTTTATTTTTGCATTATATCTACTGTATTCCAACTTTACCATGGCTTATACCCACCAATATAAACCATAGATACATCCAAAAAAGCACACAACGCAAAGAAAACAGAATGTGTCAAAAACAGAACAGTCTGTAGAAATCTGAAAACTTCGAATACTCCTGTAGCTCCAAAAATTCTGAAAATTTAGGACAATGTCGGCAATTTGTACGTCAATCTTGTGTACAAAAATCAGGATTTTATCGCGCCTATGTGATTAATTAAAATTGTTTTACTGGGTGCAGAAGTTTTTGTTTTCAACAAGATCAAATCAACTATCACCCAACATGATCCCAAAGGCTTTGCTTGGCACAAACACTAAATAAGACATAAAAACACAATCATAACAGTAGCATAATTGTGCAAACACTCAAGAACAGAAAGAAAAAGACAAAAAAATTTATTCATTGGGTTGCCTCCCGACAAGCGCTATCGTTTTATGCCCCTAGCTAGGCATAATGCATAGATCTAAGTGTTGTCATCTTTAGTTCTAGATTGTCACATCCCTGGTCCTGTTATGCACTAGGCTAGACCTCATGTGAGCATCATGTTTTAATTCAAATGAAATTTGAATTGAGGGATTTTCAAAGCCTCAGAAACCTTCTAAAAATGATCAACATTAAAATCTTCTCAAAGAAGCCCAAGAAAATGTTCCTCTTAGTCTCTGAAAATATTGCAAAGAGGTAAAACTCAAAACAATATTTTTGGTATCTCAGAGTTTATTATTTTGGGCCTTTGAATTAAATAAATAGCTATTTGCATTGGATATATATTTGATATATAAATAATATATGTCCAATAATACTGGAACATTTTATGTGGTTTGGTATATTTTAGTCCTAGCCACATAACTATTTCCAGGATTTTATAAAATGGTTTAGTGTCTAAAACTAAATCAAAACAAACTACAGAAAATAGAAAACAGAATTAAATAGAAATAAGAGAGAGAGAGAGAGAAGGAAGTTACCTGGCCTCACCCGTGCAGCCCACCAGAGCCGGCCCAGCTCCTGTGCTGGTCCAGCACTGTGCGGCCCAGCCCACCGCAGTCGCCACCGTCTTCAACCTCCTGCCAGTAGGCAGGAGGGCGTGTGCCCGACGCGCGCGCGCACGCGCCGGCCACCTCATGCTTGCCGCTTGCTCCTGGACGTCGCTAGGTGCGCCACGCCACCCCCTCGGACCCCTCTCACTCTTCCTCGAGGCCCCGCCCCTCTGCTCCCTCTCTCTCGCCCGAACCCGAACGCAGCCATCGCCGCCGACTAGAACCACCGCGGCCACAGGTCCTCCCTCGCCTCTCCGACGCGCCCCCGAGCTCCGCCGTGACGTCCCCGTCCCTACCACGGAGCCACAAGACGCCGGACGCCCTGGAGCACCATCACCGACGCCATCTTCTTCCTCTGCACCGACAGCCGTCGTCGCTTGATTCGCCGCCCACAGAGCGTCCCCGGCCTCGCCCTTGCGCTCGTTGGACTCGCGGTGAGCCGCTGAACCGTTCCCCTCTTCTTCCCATGCCGTTTGGCCGCTCTAGCCATTGCTTCCGCCGGACCCGAGAGCTCGCCGCCGTCGTGCCTCGTCACCGTCGTGGCCAGAGCCACCATGGCTCAAAGCCGGGCACACCACCGTGCTCCAAACCTCACTAGGAGCACGTAGAACCCACCAGCTTCCCCTCCCGAGCACCACAACGCCAAACCCGCAGGTGCCCGAACTCCGGCCGCCGCCTTGGAGCTCGCCGCCGTTGACTCAGGCCACCCCAGCTCCTCCCGTTCGCTCCATTAGATGCGCTGCTTTGCCAGCTAGCCGTAGCCGCAAACCACGAGTAAAACGGTGCCCTGTAGCGCAAACCCGACGCGGCCGCCGCCGCGATCTGAGGTTGCCGGCGGTTAAACACCGGCAGCTGACGTGGCGCTGATTTAGTTAGCACTAATGACCACGCTAAACACCCCCACAGCCACTGACAGTGGGCCCCACCCCTGGTCAAACCTCAGTTAGCGCTGGGTTTGACCGGGATTAGCTCCTGTGTCACTGACGTGTGGCCCCCACACGTCAGGTTTGACCGAGCCAGCCCAGTTGACCCTGCTGACATCACTGTGACGTGGTGCTGACGCCATAATCATTTCTGGATTTACTATTATTTCAGGAATTTCAGAAAATAGCTAAAACTTCAATAAATCATAGAAAATTAACCATAACTCCAAATTAAATAAATTATATATGAAAAATTATCAGAAAAATTCAAGGAATCCATCTGTACCATTTTCATGCATGTTAGAACAACTTATAGATGCTGTTTAGCACAAATCATATAAAGGGCATTTAAATAATCACATATGGAGTTTGAATTTGAATCTTGTATTCAAACCAACCCCATTTAATTTGTTGCTAGATGCATTAGCCCAAAACACATTCATATTGCCATGTCATAGCATGCATCATATTGTGCATTGCATTGATCGTGTTTCTTCTGTGTTTGCCGGTGTTGTTCTCCCTCGGTAGACGTGATACCGATGATGTGATCGTTGACACTGATGAAGACTCAGTGTTATCTTCAGAAGTGCCAGGCAAGCAAAACCCCCTTGTTCATTCCGATAAAATCCCACTCTCTCGCTCCTGCTCTCTTTTACTGCATTAGGACAACAACGACATATTTGTTACTTGCTGCGTTAGCTGAACCTCTTTATCCTTTGCATGACCTGTCATTGCCACAGTAAATAGATGAAACCCACTAGCATGAGTAGGAGTTGTTTGAGCCCTGTTGTGCCTACTCATTCATGTTTGTTTGTCATGCCTGCTACTGCTTAGAGTTGAGTCAGGTCTGATTCATCGGGGATGAATCAGAGGCGTGTGAACATGTCCTACTGTGTGTGAGCTAAGTGTGTGAATACGATTTGGTAAAGGTAGCGGTGAGAGGCCATGTAGGAGTACATGGTGGGTTGTCTCATTGCAGCCGTCCTCAGGAACTGAGTTCTGCGTTTGTGATCCATGATTCAGCTACTACCATACATTGGGCCCTGAAATATGACCCCGCTCGACTTCTTATTCACCCTCGTCCTCTGTCCAGGAGTTGCAAGTAGTTTCTGGTGTTTGTAGTACGCTGGAGGCCGTGGACAGCGCTGACCGTAGGGGTGGGCTGTGATGCGGTAGGCACGTGGCCGGGTAAACCGGGCGCCCGTTTGGTGCCACGGAACCCTGTTCACACCGTTTGGGGCTGTGAGCGAAACTCCGGCCGGATCTCCTAATGGATGGAACCCGAATAGGCGATAAACCTGGACTAGAGACTTGAGTATTTAGGTAGGTCGTGGTCTACACCCACGTCGGCTTTCGCTTGAAGTCTGCCGAGCACATGTCGTGTGCAGACGCTAAGTGGTGGAAACATGTATGAAGAAGTACACCCCTGCAGGGTTAACATCATCTATTCGAATAGCCGTGTCCACGGTAAAGGACTTCTGGGTTGCTTATATCAGTTCATAGACAAGTGAAAGTGGATACTCTAAAATACGCAAGATAAGCGTGAGTGCTATGGATGGCGCTCTCGTAGGGAGACGGGAGCGGATCCATAGTGGTGTATTGATATGGGGAATATGTGGACTCGTGTGCGCCACCTCAAAAGAGTTATTTGCAGTCGTAGTTCAGGATAGCCACCGAGTCAAAGCTGGCTTGCTGCAGTTAAACCCCACCATCCCTTTGTTGATAATGATGCATATGTAGATAGTTCTGATGTAAGTCTTGCTGGGTACATTTGTACTCACGTTTGCCTATTTTATGTTTTTGCAGAGAGACTTCGGTCTCACTAGTAGTTTCGCGTGGACTTCGACGTTTAGCTTGTTACCTCAGCTACGATCTTGTGCCTCGGCAGGATTGGTAGATAGTCAGGCTTCTCAGCCTTTTTCATTTATAGATGTCTGTACTCAGACATGTTAAGCTTCCGCATGTGCCTTGATTTGTATGCTCTGAATGTTGGGTCATGAGACCCCTGTTTGTAATATCTCGCTCCTTGGAGCCTATTGAATAAATACTTGAGTCGTGGAGTCATGTTGTGATGCCATGTTGTGTTTGCACATATCGAGCATATTGTATGTATGTTATTGAAATGCTTGGTATGTGTGGGATCTGACTATCTAGTTGTTTATCCTTAGTAGCCTCTCTTACCGGGAAATGTCTCCTAGTGTTTCCACCGAGTCATGGTAGCTTGCTACTGCTCCGGAACACTTAGGCTGGCCGGCATGTGTCCTTCTTTGTTCCTGTGTCTGTCCCTTCGGGGAAATGTCACGCGATGAATACCGGAGTCCTGTTAGCCCGCTACAGCCCGGTTCACCGGAGTCCTGCTAGCCCAGTGCTACAGCCTGGATTCACTCGCTGATGACCGACACGTTCGATGCTGGGTCATGGATGCCTGTCCCTGTAAGTCTGTGCCACTTTGGGTTTACGACTAGCCATGTCAGCCCGGGCTCCTTATCATATGGATGCTAGCGACACTGTCATATACGTGTGCCAAAAGGCGCAAACGGTCCCGGGCAAAGGTAAGGCGACACCCGTGGAATACCGTGCGTGAGGCCGCAAAGTGATACGAGGTGTTACATGCTAGATCGATGTGGCATTGAGTCGGGGTCCTGACATAGATCCATAAGATGCCCTCATGATTGGTTCATATGGTGGCTTAATTCTTGTTCTAGGGAAGTGTTCCATCACATTTCTTAGTGGAAATTGAAATTTAATATTGCCTTCTTTCATATCAATCACGACAACAATAGTACGTAAAAACGGTCTACCAAGTATAATGTGACAAGACGGATTGCAATCAATATCAAGAATAATAAAATCTGTGGGCACATAATTCCTATTTGCAAGAATAATAACATCATTAATTCTTCCCAAAGTCTTTTTAATAGTAGAATCTGCCAAGTGCAAATTTGAAGAACACTCTTCAATATTGGTAACACCAAGCACATCACATAAAGATTTTGGAATTGTAGAAACACTAGCACCCAAATCACATAAAGCAAAGCACTCCTAATTTTTAATCTTGACTTTAATGGTGGGTTCCCATTCATCATGTAATTTTCTAGGAATTGAGATATCTAATTCCAACCTTTCTTCCAAAGCTTTCATCATGGCATCTACAATATATTTAGTAAAAGCTTTGTTTTGTTCATAAGCATGGGGTGAATTTATAATGGATTGTAACAAAGAAATACAATAAATCAATTATCATAATTAAAGTATTTTTAATCCAAAAGAGTGGGCACATCACTAGTTTTGACCTCTCCAAACCCACTTCAATCAATTTTTTATCAAGATTTTCACCCTCCGAATTATCGGGATGCCTTCTAGCTAAAGTTGACTCTTCTTCAGTCCCTTTATCATCAATCTTAATTTTACTAAATAAGGAATCAATGGAAGAAACACCAATCATTTTAAGATCTTCATCATTTTTATGAAAGCAATCACTAGAAAATGCTTTTTCTAAAAATTCTCTTTTAGCTCTAAGCATAGCGGTTCTTTTCTTACTTTCATCCATAGGAACATATAAAGCTTAAATTGATTCCTCAAGATTAGGCACAAAAAATTTCAACTTGAGATTTTCGACATCATGAGAAATTCTATCAATGCTTCTAGACATATCATCAATCTTATTCAACTTTTCTTCTATCGTATTATTGAAAACCTTTTGAGCATTGATAAATTCTTTAATATTATTCTCAAGATCAGAGGTGTTCCAATTATTATTATAAGAAGGATTGCCATAGGAATTACCATAATTATTAGAGGAATTTCTCGGAAAAGGCCTAGGATTAAAATTACCTCTATAAGCATTGTTATTGAAATTGTTTCGCAAGACAAAATTCACATCTATGGAATTACTATTTTTATCAATCAAAGTAGACAAAGGCACATCATTAATATCAATAGGGGCACTTTCATCAGCAACCAACTTCATAAGAGCATCAAATTTTTCACTCAAAGAATTTATTTCCTCAACCGAATTGAATTTTTTACTAGTAGGGCCTATTTTGATATGCCATTGTGAATAATTTGCCATAATATTATCAAGCAACTTAGTAGCTTCACCCAAAGTAATTTCCATAAAAGTACCACCCGCGGCGGAATCTAAAAGATTTCTCGAGACAAAATTAAATCCCGCATAAAAAATTTGTATGATCATCCAAAGATTTAAACCATGAGTAGGACAATTTCTTAGCATTAATTTCATTCTTTCCCAAGATTGCGTGACATGTTCACGATCATATTGCTTAAAATTCATGATTTGTGTCCTAAGTGAAATAACTTTCACGGGCGGAAATACTTAGTAATAAAAGCATCTTTGCACTTATCCCAAGAACCGATACTATTGCGAGGCAAAGAAGAAATCCAAATTTTTGCATGATCTCGCAAAGAAAACAGGAATAATTTCAACTTCACAATATCACTGCCCACATCTTTTTTCTTTTGCATATCGCATAATTCTACAAATGTGTTTAGATGGGACGATGCATCCTCATTAGGAGTACCGCAAAACTAATCTTTTATAACAAGATTCAACAAAGCAACATTAATATCACAAGATTTCGCACTAGTGGCGGGAGGAGCAATCGAAGTGCTAATAAAATCATTATTGTTGGTATTAGAAAAATCACACAACTTGGTGTTCTCTTGAGTCATTGTGACTACGCAAACAAGATTGCACACAAAAATAGATCTAATAAGAAAACGGCGAGCGAAGAAGAGGGCGAATAAAACGACAAATTTTTGTGAAGTGGAGGAGATGAAATCAAGAGGCAAATGGTAAATAATCTAAATTGCAAGGAGATGAGATTTGTGATTAGGAACCTGATAGATGTTGATGATGTCTCCCTGACAACGGCGCCAGAAATTCATTTTGATGCGGCGTGTACTACGTCGGTATTTCCCCAAAGAGGAACGGATGATGCAACACAGCTGCGGTAGGTATTTCCCTCAGTAATGAAACCAAGGTATCAATCGAGTAGGAGAACCAATCAACACTATCTAAACGGTACCTGCACACAAAGAAAAAATACTTGCAACCCAACGCTTATGAGGGGTTGTCAATCCCTCTTACGGGTAACGATGTCGGAAATTAGCAAGTTGACGGGATAAAATTATGATAGATTGGAGAAATAGATCTTGAATAAACGCGAAATAAAAGATGCAAATAAAAAGTGCAGCAATGTATTTTTTCGGTTTTTGGAATAATAGATCTGGAAATAAAAGCGAATAAAAATAGATCGCAAAGCAAATATGGTAAAGAATAGACCCGGGGGCCGTAGATTTCACTAGTGGCTTCTCTCGAGAAAAATAGCATACGGCGGGTAAACAAATTACTGTTGGGCAATTGATAGAACTTCAAATAATTATGACGATATCCAGGCAATGATCATTATATAGGCATCACATCCAAGATTAGTAGACTGACTCTGATGTCTACTACGCAACTTAATTCTTGTAGACACATGTTGGGCCTCCAAGCACAGAGTTTTGTAGGACAGTAACAATTTCCCCTCAAGTGGATGACCTAAGGTTTATCAATCCGTGGGAGGCATAGGATGAAGATGGTCTCTCTCAAACAACCCTGCAACCAAATAATAAAAAGTCTCTTGTGTCCCCAACACACAAAATACAATGGTAATTTGTATAGGTGCACTAGTTCGGCGAAGAGATGGTGATAAAAGTGTAGTGATGATAGTAGATATTGATTTTTGTAATAGGAACAATAAAAAACAGCAAGGTAGCAAAATTGATAAAACGGAGCACAAACGGTATTGCAATGCTTAAAAATGAGGCCCAGGGTCCGTACTTTCGCTAGTGCAATCTCTCAACAATGCTAATATAATTGGATCATATAACCACCCCTCAACGTGCGAAGAAGAGTCACTCCAAAGTTCCTATTTAGCAGAAAACATAAGAAGAAATTGTTTGTAGCTATTCTTTCCGATCAATCTATCCAAGAGTTCATACTAAAATAACACCAAGTTATTCTTTCCGGTCGATCTATCAAGAGTTCGTACTAAAATAACACTAAGTTATTCTTTCCGATCGATCTATCAAGAGTTCATACTAAAATAACACCAAAGAAAATTCAGATTCATAATACTCAATCCAACACAAAGAACCTCAAATAGTGCCCCAAGATTTCTACCGGAGAAACAAAAGACGAGAACATGCATCAACCCCTATGCATAGATTACCGCAATGTCACCTCGGGAATCCGCGAGTTGAATGCCAAAACATATCTCAAGTGAATCAATATGATACCCCATTGTCACCACAGGTATTCATAGCAAGACATATATAAAGTGCTCTCAAATCCATAAAAGTATTCAATCTGACAAAACAAAATCTCAAAGGGAAAACTCAACTCACAACAAGATAGAGAGGGGAAAACACCATATGATCCAACTATATTAACAAAGCCCCCGATACATCAAGATCGTGCCATCAAGAACACAAGGGAGAGAGAGATACTAAACACATAGCTACTGGTACAAATCCTCAACCCCGAGGGTGGACTACTCCCTCCTCATCATGGTGGCCGCCGGGATGATGAAGATGGCCATCGGTGATGATTTCCCCCTCTGGCGGAGTGCCGGAACGGGGTCTAGATTGGTTTTTCATGGCTACAGAGGCTTGTGGCGGCGAAACTTATGATCTAGGGTTACCCCGAGGGTTTTTGGAATATTTGACAATTTATAGGGCGAAGAGGGGGTACGGCATCGAGGTGGGCACAACCCACCTGGGGGCACCTGGGCCCCCAGGCGCACCCTGGTGGGTTTTGCTCCCCTCGGGGCACCCCCCAGGTGCTGCTCTGGCCCATTGGATGTCTTTTGGTCCATAAAAAATCCACAAAAAGTTTCGCGGTGTTCGGACTCCATTTGATATTGATTCCTGTGATGTAAAAAGCAAGCAAAAAACAACAACTAGCACTGGGCACTGGGTCAATAGGTTAGTCCCAAAAAATGATCTAAAGTTGCTATAAAATGATTGTAAAACATCCAAGAATGATAATATATTAGGATGAATACTTCATAACTTACAGATACGTTGGAGACGTATCAGCATCCCCAAGCTTAATTCCTACTCGCCCTCGAGTAGGTAAATGATAAAAGAAATAATTTATGAAGTGTGAATGCTAGCAAAGTGCACAAGTTTGATCAAGGACAATTTCAATCACTTTTCCTAGCATCATAACAACAATTTTTTTCCTATAAAACTTCTCATGTTAAAGTAGCAACAAATTCACATGTTAAGGTTCAAACAATGAATTCTCTTGAAACTCAACAACCTATGTTCTCAGTCACCAATCAATTGCAATTCAACTTATTCAACAGAGTCTAAGTAAGAGCTCCACATACTCAACCATCATATAGTCTTCTATGAAACACTCACCGCATACACATCAGCAAAATGTTTAACCAGACACATAGAAAGATAGGGGCTTATAATTTCGCCTCCCAACGTATTCACCTCAATGGCGATGTCAACAATAATAACTCATACTACCCATATCCAACTGGATATATGTGCCTAGATCTTTCCTCACCACATGACGCTTGCCAAAAGAGAAAAAATAAAAAGGAATAGAGAGAAAAACTTTGACTCTTGCATGAAAGTAAATACATAAAAGTAAAAGGTAGGCCCTTGGCAGAGGGAAGCAGAGGTTTAATACGTCTCCAACGTATCTATAATTTTTTATTGCTGCATGATATTATATTATCTATTTTGGATGTTAATGGGCTTTATTTTACACTTTTATATCATTTTTGCGACTAACCTACTGATCGGAGGCCCGGCCCAAATTGTTGTTTTTTTTGCCTATTTTAGGGTTTCGAAGAAAAGGAATATCAAATGGAGTCCAAACGGAATGAAACCTTCGGGAACGTGATTTTCTCAACGAATGTGATCCAGAGACTTGGAGTGTGCGTCAAGAAACAACGGAGGAAGGCACGAGGTAGGGGGCGCGCCTACCCCCCTGGGCGCGCCCTCCACCCTCGTGGGCCCTCCGTTGCCCCATTGACGTACTTCTTCCTCCTATATATATCCACGTACCCCCAAACATCCAGGGGCACCATGAAAACCTAATTCCACCGCCGCAACCTTCTGTACCCGAGAGATCCCATCTTGGGGCCTTTTTTGGAGCTCCGTCAGAGGGGGCATCGATCATGGAGGGCCTCTACATCAACTCCATGGCCTCTCCGGTGATGTGTGAGTAGTTTATTTCAGACCTACGGGTCCATAGTTATTAGCTAGATGGCTTCTTCTCTCTCTTTAGATCTCAATACAAAGTTCTCCTCGATCTTCTTGGAGATCTATTGGATGTAATCTTCTTTTGCGGTGTGTTTGTCAAGATCGGATGAATTGTGGGTTTATGACCCAGATTATCTATGAACAATATTTGATTCTCCTCTGAATTGTTTTATGTTTGATTGGTTTATCTTTGCAAGTCTCTTTGAATTATCAGTTTGGTTTGGCCTACTAGATTGATCTTTCTTGCAATGGGAGAAGTGCTTAGCTTTGGGTTCAATCTTGTGGTGCTCGATCCCAGTGACAGAAAGGGAACCGACATGTATTGTATTGTTGCCATCGAGGATAAAAAGATGGGGTTTATATCATATTGCATGAGTTTATCCCTCTACATCATGTCATCTTCCCTAAAGTATTACTCTGTTCTTATGAACTTAATACTCTAGATGCATGCTGGATAGCGGTCGATGTGTGGAGTAATAGTAGTAGATGCAGAATCGTTTTGGTCTACTTGTCTCGGACGTGATGCCTATATACATGATCATACCTAGATATTCTCATAACTATGCTCAATTCTATCAATTGCTCGACAGTAATTCGTTTACCCACCGTAATACTTATGCTCTTGAGAGAAGCCACTAGTGAATCCTATGGCCCCCGGGTCTATCTTCTATCATATTAATCTTCCAATACTTAGTTATTTCCATTGCCATTTATTTTACTTTGCATCTTTATTTATCTTTATCATAAAGATACCAAAAATATTATCTTATCATATCTATCAGATCTCACTCTCGTAAGTGACCGTGAAGGGATTGACAACCCCTTTATTGCGTTGGTTGCGAGGTTCTTATTTGTTTGTGTAGGTGCGTGGGAATTGAGCGTGGTCTCCTACTGGATTGATACCTTGGTTCTCCAAAACTGAGGGAAGTACTTACGCTACTTTGCTGCATCACCCTTTCCTCTTCAAGAGAAAACCAACGCAGTGCTCAAGAGGTAGCAAGAAAGATTTCTGGCGCCGTTGCCGGGGAGATTCGCGCCAAGTCAAGTCAAGATTTTACTCTGAATAATGAGCCATTACTGGCACCGTTGCCGGAGTCTACGCACAAGTCCAGACATACCAAGTACCCATCATAAACTCTTATCCCCCGCATTACATTATTTGCCACTTGCCTCTCGTTTTCCTCTCCCCCACTTCACCCTTGCCATTTTATTCACCCTTCTTCTGTTCGTCTTTCCATTTTCTTTGATGTCTTACTTGGCTCGTTTGCTCGTTTGGTTGGATTAGTTGTTTATTTATTGATAAACAGAGAACCTAAGATCTATGGATCCTCATCTGCTTGCTAATCTTCTTAAGAGATCCAATTATGATGAACCAATTGCTAGTGAGTTTTGTGCACTAGATTATCTTTATTAAGTTTTGCTTGAAATTCGTGAATCTGAAAATTGTGATGAAGTACTTTATGGAGTGATTCACAATGGATCTTTGAATAGAAAGCATGATTGCAATGATGACAGTATAAATTCTATTAATGTCAATTGTGCTTATAATATGCAAAACCCTAAGCTTGGGGATGCTTGTTTTTCTATGTCTACTACTTGTTGCAATGATCATGATTGGGGTGATTCTTCTTTTGATCTTGAAAATTTATTTAAGCCGCATGATAAATATGAGATTGATAATAGTGTTTGCAATATTATTGGAAGTGGGTTTGGAAGAGTGTCAACTTTAGATGCCACATATTTGGAGAATGTTCAATCTTATGAATTTTTTGATAAAAGTGGGTTTGGAGAGGTCATGACTTTAGTTAATGTTAATCCCACTATTTTGGAAGAGTGTCAACTTTGCATGCATGTGGATCGTGTTGAAAATATTTTATGTGATAGCTATTTTGTTGAATTTTCTTATTACCACACATGCAGTTATTATGAGAGAGGAAAATATGGTGGTAGAAATTTTCATGTTACTAAGTTACCTCTCGTTATGTTGAGATTGCTATTGTTTCTTTCCGCTTCCTTGCATATGGTAGCTTTTGCTTGCCTTGATAATTTGTTTGCCTATAAGATGCCTATGCATAGGAAGTATGTTAGACTTACATGTGTTTGTCACGTGTCTTATGATGCTCTCTTTGTGCTTCAATTCTTGTCTTTCATGTGAGCATCGTTGAAATCTTATGCCTAGCTATAAGGCTTTAAAGAAAAGCGCTTGTTGGGAGGCAACCCAATTTTATTTTTATTCCTTGATTTTTGCTCCTGTTTAGTAATAAATAAATTATATAGCCTCTGTTTTGGTTGTGTTTTTTGTGTTTAATTATTGTTTGTGCCAAGTAGAACCGTTGGGAAGACTTGGGGAAAGTCTTTTTAATCTTGCTGTAAAAAACAGAAACTTTAGCACTCACGAGAATTGCTGCCATTTTTATTTGGAAGGTAATATTTAGTTAATTATTTTTGAAGATTATTAATAGATAAATTCCTCACGTCCAGAAATTTATTTTAGAATTTTTGGGGTTCCAGAAGTTGCGCTAGCTACAGATTACTACAGACTGTTCTGTTTTTGACGGATTCTGTTTTTCGTGTGTTGTTTGCTTATTTTGATGAATCTATGGCTAGTAAAAGAGTTTATAAACCATAAAGAAGTTGGAATACAGTAGGTTTAGCACCAATATAAATCAATAATGAGTTCATTACAGTAACTTGAAGTGGTGTTTTGTTTTCTTTCGCTAACGGAGCTCATGAGATTTCTATTTTGAGTTTTGTGTTGTGAAGTTTTCAAGTTTTGGGTAAAGATTTGATGGATTATGGAACAAAGAGTGGCAAGAGCCTAAGCTTGGTGATGCCCATGGCACCCCAAGGTAAAATTCAAGGACACCAAAAATCCTAAGCTTGGGGATGCCCCGGAAGGCATCCCCTCTTTCGTCTTCGTCTATCGGTAACTTTACTTGGAGCTATATTTTTATTCACCACATGATATGTGTTTTGCTTGGAGCGTCTTGTATGATTTGAGTCTTTTGTTTTTAGTTTACCACAATCATCCATGATGTACACACCTTTTTAGATAGACTCACATCATTGGGAATTTATTAGAATACTCTATGTGCTTCACTTATATCTTTTGAGCTATATATTTTTTGCTCTAGTGCTTCACTTATATCTTTTGAGCTATATAGTTTTTTACTCTAGTTCTTCACTTATATCTTTTAGAGCACTGTAGTGGTTTTATTTTATAGAAATAATTGATCTCTCATGCTTCACTTATATTATTTTGAGAGTCCTTTAGAACAACATGGCAATAATAAAAACTTTCATACAAGTGCATTGAATACTAAGAGAAGTTTGATACTTGATAATTGTTTTGAGATATGGAGATGGTGATATTAGAGTCATGCTAGTTGA
The DNA here is from genome assembly GCF_002162155.2 of Triticum dicoccoides. NCBI lineage: Eukaryota > Viridiplantae > Streptophyta > Magnoliopsida > Poales > Poaceae > Triticum > Triticum dicoccoides. Next base: position 460,430,945 of record NC_041386.1, on the reverse strand, counting down.
GTAGTTTTGAATTTTAGAAATACTTGTGTTAAAGTTTGTGATTCTCGTAGCATGCACGTATGGTGAACCGTTATGTGATGAAGTCGGAGCATGATTTATTTATTGATTGTCTTCCTTATGAGTGGCGGTCGGGGATGAGCGATGGTCTTTTCCTACCAATCTATCCCCCTAGGAGCATGCGTGTAATACTTTTCTTTGATAACTTGTAGATTTTTGCAATAAGTATGTGAGTTCTTTATGACTAATGTTGAGTCCATGGATTATACGCACTCTCACCCTTCCACCATTGCTAGCCTCTCTAGTATCACGCAACTTTCACCGGTACCATAAACCCACCGTATACCTTCCTCATAACAGCCACCATACCTACCTATTATGGCATTTCCATAGCCATTTCGAGATATATTGACATGCAACTTTCCATCGTTCCGTTATTATGACACGCTTCATCATTGTCATATTGCTTGCATGATCATGTAGTTGACATTGTATTTGTGGCAAAGCCACCGTTCATAATTTTCATACATGTCACTCATGCATCATTGCACATCCCAGTACACCGCCGGAGGCATTCACATAGAGTCATATTTTGTTCTAAGTATCGAGTTTTAATTTTTGAGTTGTAAGTAAATAAAGTGTGATGATCATCATTATTAGAGCATTGTCCCAGTGAGGAAAGGATGATGGAGACTATGATTCCCCCACAAGTCGGGATGAGACTCTGGACGAAAAAAAGAGAGAGAAAAGAGGCCAAAAAAAGAAGGCCCAAATAAAAAAACTAAAAAAATAAAATGAGAGAAAAAGAGGGAAGGGACAATGCTACAATCCTTTTTCCACACTTGTGCTTCAAAGTAGCACCACGATCTTCATGATAGAGAGTCTCCTATGATATCACCTTCATATACTAGTGGGAATGTTTCATTATAGAACTTGGCTTGTATATTCCATTGATGGGCTTCCTCAAATTGCCCTAGGTCTTCATGAGCAAGCAAGTTGGATGCACACCCACTTAGTTTCTTTTGTTGAGCTTTCATATACTTATAGCTATAGTGCATCCGTTGCATGGCAATCCCTACTCACTCACATCGATATCTATTGATGGGCATCTCCATAGCCCGTTGATACACCTAGTTGATGTGAGACTATCTTCTCCATTTTTGTCTTCTCCACAACCACCATTCTATTCCACCATATAGTGCTATATCCATGGCTCACGCTCATGTATTGCATGAAGATTGAAAAAGTTTTAGAACACCAAAAGTATGAAACAATTGCTTGGCTTGTCATTGGGGTTGTGCATGATTTAAATATTTTGTGTGGTGAAGATAGAGCATAGCCAGACTATATGATTTTGTAGGGATAACTTTCTTTGGCCATGTTATTTTGAGAAGACATAATTGCTTAGTTAGTATGCTTGAAGTACTATTATTTTTATGTCAATATTAAACTTTTATCTTGAATCTTATGGATCTGAACATTCATGCCACAATAAAGAAATATTAAATTGAGAAATATGTTAGAAAGCATTCCACATCAAAAATTCTTTCTTTTATCGTTTACCTACTCGAGGACAAGTAGGAATTAAGCTTGGGGATGCTGATACGTCTCCAACGTATCTATAATTTTTGATTGATCCATGCTATTATATTATATATTTTGGATGTTAATGGGCTTTATTTCACACTTTATATCATTTTTGGGACTAACCTACTAATCGGAGGCCCAGCCCAAATTGCTGTTTTTTGCCTATTTTAGGGTTTCGAAGAAAAGGAATATCAAACAGAGTCCAAACGGAATGAAACCTTCGGGAACGTGATTTTCTCAATGAATGTGATCCAGGAGACTTGGAGTGTGCTTCAAGAAACAACGGAGGAAGGCACGAGGCAGGGGGCGTGCCTACCCCCCTAGGCATGCCCTCCACCCTCGTGGGCCCTCCATTGCTCCATCGACGTACTTCTTCCTCCTATATATATCCACGTACCCCCCAAACATCTAGGGGCACCACGAAAACCTAATTCCACCGCCGCAACCTCCTGTACCCGAGAGATCCCATCTTTGGGCCTTTTTCGGAGCTCCGCCAGAGGGGGCATCGATCACGGAGGGCCTCTACATCAACTCCATGGCCTCTCTGGTGATGTGTGAGTAGTTTATTTCAGACCTACTGGTCCATAGTTATTAGCTAGATGGCTTCTTCTCTCTCTTTGGATCTCAATACAAAGTTCTCCTCGATCTTCTTGGAGATCTATTCGATGTAATCTTCTTTTGCGGTGTGTTTGTCGAGATTCAATGAATTGTGGGTTTATGATCCAGATTATCTATGAAAAATATTTGATTCTCCTCTGAATTGTTTTATGTATGATTGGCTTACCTTTGCAAGTCTCTTCGAATTATCAGTTTGGTTTGGCCTACTAGATTGATCTTTCTTGCAATGGGAGAAGTGCTTAGCTTTGGGTTCAATCTTGCGGTGCTCGATCCCAGTGACAGAAAGGGAACCGACACGTGTTGTATTGTTGCCATTGAGGATAAAAAGATGGGGTTTATATCATATTGCATGAGTTTATCCCTCTACATCATGTTATCTTCCCTAAAGCGCTACTCTGTTCTTATGAACTTAATACTCTAGATGCATGCTGGATAGCGGTCGATGTGTGGAGTAATAGTAGTAGATGCAGAATCGTTTTGGTCTACTTATCTCGGACGTGATGCCTATATACATGATCATACCTAGATATTCTCATAACTATGCTCAATTCTATCAATCGCTCGACAGTAATTCGTTTACCCACCGTAATACTTATGCTCTTGAGAGAAGCCACTAGTGAAACCTATGGCCCCCAGGTCTATATTCTATCATATTAATCTTCCGATACTTAGTTATTTCCATTGCCATTTATTTTAGTTTGCATCTTTATTTATATTTATCATAAAAATACCAAAAATATTATCTTATCATATCTATCAGATCTCACTCTCATAAGTGGCCATGAAGGGATTGACAACCCCTTTAGCGCGTTGGTTGTGAGGTTCTTATTTGTTTGTGTTGGTGCGTGGGACTTGAGCGTGGTCTCCTACTGGATTGATACATTGGTTCTCAAAAACTGAGGGAAATACTTACGCTACTTTACTGCATCACCCTTTCCTCTTCAAGGGAAAACCAACACAGTGCTCAAGAGGTAGCAAGGTTGCCATGCACTTTTTGTTTGTATGCTCAATCCCTTAATTCAAAAGAACGCCATGTTATATTGCCCCTTATGATAGCAACCTTTATTATGCAGTCTGTCGGTTTTACTCTTTGCCATCACAAGTTCGTACAACGCTGAATTTTCTCTTACACTAAATGATCTAACACTTTTAGAAGCAAATTTTTATTGCCTTATTGCACCGATGACAACTTACTTGAAGGATCTTACTCAATCCTTAGGTAGGTACGGTGGACTCTTGAAAATAAGATTTGGGTTTAACGGTTTTTGGATGCACAAGTATCTCTACTTGGTGCTGAATTTTTGGCTAGCAAAGATGGGAGGCAAGCACCACATGTTGAAGGATCTATGACAATATAACTTCTATGTGAATATGAACAAACATAAACCATCACATTGTCTTCCTTGTCCAACGTCAACAATTTTGGCATATAATATTTTGATGGGGGCTCACAATCACAAAATATTTCCAAGATAGTGTATTTGCGGGTGAAAGTTCTCTTCCTTATAGTAATCATTCAGGAATTGCTTGTATGACCAATATTGTGATTGTCAAGCTTCAAAAGATTTCACTTTATAAACTCAATGTGAAGCTACCACTAGGAATGATATGAACATATAATTTCAACTTCATGATATTCAATTCATTCAACAATTACTCATAGGATATAAGTGAAGCACAAGAGTAAATGACAAGGCTACTCCAAAAAGATATAAGTGAAGATCAAACGAGTAGTTAAGTAAATGAGTAGCTATTTGAGGACTGTCTCTTATTTAAAAAACTTCCAGATCTAAGTATTTTATTAAAACAGCAAGCAAAACAAAACAAAATGACATTACAAGAATAGCACAACTCATGTGAAGAAGCAAAAACTTTGGCTCAACCGATACTAACAGATAATTGTTGATGAAAAACGGTGGGATGCCTACCAGGGCATCCCCAAGCTTAGATGCTTGAGACTTCTTGAAATATTATCTTGGTATGCCTTGGGCATCCCCAAGCTTGAGCTTTTGTGTCTCCTTAATTCCTTTTATATTTTCCTCTCTCATAATAATTTTCAGTAGCATCATAAATGAATTCGACAATATAACTATCACATAAAACATTCTTTTCATGATCCACAAGCATATAAATTTTATTACTCTCCACATAAGAAAATTTATTCTCATGAATAGTAGTGGGAGCAAACTCAACAAAAAACTATCATGGGATGGAAAATTAAAATCATGATGACAAGTTTCATGGTTATCAATATTCTTTATATCATACATGTCATCACCATAATCATCATAGATAGGAGGCATGCTTTCATCATAATAAATTTTCTCATCAAAACTTGGGGGGCTAAAAATATCATCTTCATCAAACATAGCCTCCCCAAGCTTATGGCTTTGCATATCATTAGCATCATGTATATTCAAAGAGTTCATACCAACAACATTGCAATCATGCTCATCATTCAAGGATTTTATCCCAAGAATTTAATAGCATTCTTCTTCTAACAATTGAGCAAAATTTTCCTTTCCATCATTTTCACTAAAGACATTATAAAGATGAATAATATGATGCAACCTCAATTCGATTTTTTTGTAGTTTTCTTTTTATAAACCAAACTAGTGATAAAACACGAAACTAAAAGATTCAATTGCAAGATCTAAAGATATACCTTCAAGCACTCACCTCCCCGGCAACGGCGCGAGAAAATAGCTTGATGTCCACTACGCAACTTTATTATTGTAGACACGTGTTGGGCCTCCAAGCGCAGAGTTTTGTAGGACAGTAGCAATTTTCCCCAAGTGGATGACCTAAGGTTTATCAATCCGTGGGAGGTGTAGGATGAAGATGGTCTCTCTCAAACAACCATACAACCACATAATAAAAAGTCTCTTGTGTCCCCAACACACCAAATATAATGGTAATTTGTATAGGTGCACTAGTTCAGCGAAGAGATGGTGATAAAAGTGTAGTAATGATAGTAGATATTGATTTTTGTAACAGGAACAATAAAAAACAGCAAGGTAGCAATTGATAAAATGGAGCACAAACGGTATTGCAATGCTTAAAAATGAGGCCCAGGGTCCGTACTTTCGCTAGTAGAACCTCTCAACAATGCTAATATAATTGGATCATATAACTATCCCTCAACGTGCGACGAAGAGTCACTCCAAAGTTCCTATTTAGCAGAGAACATAAGAAGAAATTGTTTGTAGCTATTCTTTCCGATTGATCTATCCAAGAGTTCGTACTAAAATAACACCAAGTTATTCTTTCCAATCGATCTATCAAGAGTTCGTACTAAAATAACACTAAGTTATTCTTTCCAATCGATCTATCAAGAGTTCGTACTAAAATAACACCAAAGCAAATTCAGATTCATAATACTCAATGCAACACAAAGAACCTCAAATAGTGCCCCAAGATTTCTACCAGAGAAACAAAAGACGAGAACATGCATCAAACCCTATGCATAGATTACCCCAATGTCACCTCGGGAATCCGCGAGTTGAATGCCAAAACATACCTCAAGTGAATCAATATGATACCCCATTGTCACAATAGGTATTCATAGCAAAACATACATAAAGTGCTCTCAAATCCATAAAAGTATTCAATTCGATAAAATGAAATCTCAAAGAGAAAACTCAACTGACAACAAGATAGGGAGGGGGAAACACCATATGATCCAACTATATTAACAAATCCCCTGATACATCAAGATCGTGCCATTAAGAACACGAGAGAGAGAGAGAGATTAAACACATAGCTACCGGTACAAACCCGCATCCCCGAGGGTGGACTACTCCCTCCTCATCATGGTGTCCGCCTGGATGATGAAGATGGCCATCGGTGATGATTTCCCCCTCCGACGGAGTGCCAGCACGAGATCTAGATTGGTTTTTTGTAGCTAGAGAGGCTTGCGGCGGCGGAACTTCTGATCTAGGGTTATCCCGAGGGTTCTTGGAATATTTGACTATTTATAGGGCGAAGAGGGGGTACAGGAGGCCACCGAGGTGGGCACAACCCACCTAGGCGCGCCTGGGCCCAGGCGCGCCCTGGTGGGTTGTGGCCCCCTCGGGGCACCCCCAGGCGTTGCTCTGGCCAATTGGATGTCTTTTGGTCCATAAAAAATCCGCAAAAAGTTTCGCAGTGTTTGGACTCCGTTTGATATTGATTTCCTGCGATGTGAAAACAAGTAAAAAACAACAACTAGCACTGGGCACTGGGTCAATAGGTTAGTCCCAAAAAATGATATAAAGTTGCTATAAAATGATTATAAAACATCCAAGAATGACAATATATTAGTATGAATACTTCATAAATTATAGATACGTTGGAGACGTATCAGAGTCCTGCCTGCATGTACTACTATTACTCCACACATCGACTACTATCCAGCATGCATCTAGTGTATTAAGAACGGAGTAATGCAATAAGAATGATGACATGATGTAGACAAGATCTATTCATGTAGGAATAGACCCCATCTTGTTATCCTTAATAGCAATAATACATACGTGTCATGTCCCCTTCTGTCACTGGGATTGAGCACCGTAAGATCGAACCCATCACAAAGCACCTCTTCCCGTGGCAAGAAAAATCAATCTAGTTGACCTAACTAAACCAAAGATTCAAATAAGAAATACAAGGCTATAAGCAATCATGCATATAAGAGACCAAAACTCAAATAACTTTCATGGATAAAATAGATCTGATCATAAACTCAAATTTCATCAGATCCCAACAAACACACCGCAAAAAGAGTTACATCAAATAGATCTCCAAGAGACCATTGTATTGAGAATCAAAAGAGAGAGAGGAACCCATCTACCTACTAACTACAGACCCGAAGGTCTACAATGAACTACTCACCCATCATCAGAGAGGCACCAATGAGGATGGTGAACCCCTCCGTGATGGTGTCTAGATTGGATCTGGTATTTCTGGAACTTGTGGCGGCTGGAATTGTGTTCCGACGACTCCCCTAGGGTTTTTGGATTTTCAGGTATTTATAGAGCAAAAAGGCGGTGCGGGAGGCGGCCGAGGTGGGCATAGCCCTCTAGGGCGCACCTGGGCCCCAGGCGTGCCTAGGTGGGTTGTGCTCCCCTCGGAGCCCCCCTCTGGTACTTCTTTGGCCCATCGTGTGTCTTCTGGTCTAGAAAAATCTCCAAAAAGTTTCGTTGCGTTTGGACTCCGTTTGGTATTCTGTGAAGTAAAAAACTAGCAAAAAACAACAACTTGCACTGGGCACTATGTCAATAGGTCAGTCCCAAAAGTTATAAAATGATTGTAAAACATCCAAGAATGATAATATAACAACATGGAACAGTAAAAAATTATAGATACGTTGGAGACGTATCAGCCGCGCATCCCTCAGGTGTCATTCAACCTAAGGTTGAATCATGTTTACTGATTGAGGGGTCAATCTCCTCTGTTTTTGCTGAAACATATGAGAACTTAATCTCATGCGACCAGAATTCTCCCCCTCTTGCTCTCATCTAGGGAGACGAGTGGTTTATTAGGTACCTCCATTTGTTCTAATACTTGACCATAGTGACATCTTTGTCATCAGTAAATATACTTGGCAGATTATTTACAATATGCTACAAATTTCTCATAACCTGAACCTCCAGTTCAGATTCTTAAGTACGTGGACAAAATCTCTATGACATTTCTTATCCATTTCCTGGCATTCTTTGTGGTACACATCTCCCCCTAATGCCAGAAAATGTTCTTATTGCTAAAGCAATCAGCGTATGGGCTGCAAATAACTCCCTTCATAGGGTTACAATACAAGCCCGACACGTTTATGAGCCGCCCGGGATTCTGTGAACCGCCGGGCGTCAACCTGTGTATATAAAGGGACGACCTGACGGCGGTTTAGGGAGAAGAAAACAACAGACCGAGAGCCAGGTTAAGCGTATTTGCTCCTTGGTCATCGAAACCCTAGCAATACCACCTCAAACTGGATTAGGCCTTTACCTTCACCGCAAGGGGCCGAACCAGTATAAACTCCTTATGTCCTTTGTCCCGTTTAACCCCTGTAAGCTAACCTAGTCGTGATGGCTCCACGACTAAGTCCTCATACTAGGACATCTGTTGTGACAATTCCGCGACAAATACCGATATCACCACCCCGGCGTATATCACGGGCTTTCACATATGGTCGGGATCTATGTGAGGAATAAATTTGGTATGATCATTAATCCATAGAATACCTTAACCCTATGAAGGGAGTTATTTGCAGCCCATACGCTGATTGCTTTAGCAATAAGAACATTTTCTGGCATTAGGGGGAGATGTGTACCACAAAGAATGCCAGGAAATGGATAAGAAATGTCATAGAGATTTTGTCCACGTACTTAAGAATCTGAACTGGAGGTTCAGGTTATGAGAAATTTGTAGCATATTGTAAATAATCTGCCAAGTATATTTACTGATGACAAAGATGTCACTATGGTCAAGTACTAGAACAAATGGAGGTACCTAATAAACCACTCGTCTCCCTAGATGAGAGCAAGAGGGGGAGAATTCTGGTCGCATGAGATTAAGTTCTCATATGTTTCAGCAAAAATAGAGGAGATTGACCCCTCAATCAGTAAACATGATTCAACCTTAGGTTGAATGACACCTGAGGGATGCCCGGCTGATACGTCTCCAACGTATCTATAATTTTTGACTGTTCCATGTTGTTATATTATCATTCTTGGATGTTTTACAATCATTTTATAGCAACTTTATGGGCCCTAACCCGCCTATTGGCTTTGGGCCTTCTTACTAAGTCTCCTTCATAAGTCGACATCTTCTATGTCTTCATGGACTTCAACACTGGTAAATCATCATGAGCATAACCTGGCCCCTCCTATCCATTAGTTATACTCAATAGTTATATCCCCAACATTAGGCCCCAGGTTGATTTGAACTTGTTCATATCAATCTTCAACACTTAGGAAAATTCTTGTTTCATTATCTTCGCGAAGATTTGTAACTCGTCGTGATGTCATCTTCTGAGATCATGATAACTCGCCATGACGTCACCTGTCATTAATTTTATACAAATCCAAAATCATATATGTATCTTCATTTTTAATGAACCTCCAAAAATTGAGGCGTCGGCCCTATTACATATCCAATTTTGAGCTCCTCGATTCCCGCGCATGCCACTTATCCATTTGCCTTATAAATAGGGCCAAGGGTCCTTTTCACTTTCCCCCCCTCAGCCTCTTCGTCTTCATCGTCTTCCTCGCGACGTGTTCTTCTCGAGCCCAGCCGCCGTCGTCGACCCTCTCCTCCATGTCACCATTGGCCGCTGCATCAACCTGATTTGGTCCAGATCTCGCTCACGTGCCTCCGCCGCTCCAGCAGCCTCGATAAGTTCTTCCTCGTTCCCCCTCTGTCGGTCTCATTAGGGTTCGTACGAGCTCATGGAGGTTTGGCACTGTTCTTCACTTGTTCTTCGCTGTAGTATAAACTTTTGACTCAAACTTCATATTTTCCTGTGCGGTAGCCATAGTCCTTCTTTCCTCATGAGAGCATCTCTTTTTAGGCAGAAAATCCAGTCTAAACCTTTATAAACTGTTCAAGTACCAATATTTAGGTCTAAATATATTTTCATTTTCTGACACGCGGTAGATCCAAAATTGTGCTATCAATCTGTGAAAACTGTTTTTCATCACTTAGTCATTTTCTAACTTCAGATCTATACTTTCAATATCTGTGTAGGCAGTTTAGCTCAGAAAATAATGACCTGTCAGGTATCATTAGTCCCCTCTTAAACCGCCAATTTGCTCATCTCTGCAACTTGATAACATCAATCTCCGGTTTAACACTTTTGCATGCTTCAACACTTTCTGCCTTTTAACCTTTAATCGAATTAATCATGAATCTTAAACCGGCACAAACCTTCTTCCAGGTTATCAAATAAACGGCCAAGTCCTTTTATTCCTGCAACTGGGTTCAATCCCGGGTTACAGAAGAAAGGCTGAACGGGTGTGTTGCTACTGGCGCTTTAGCCAAAAAGGAAGTCATCCACTGGAGAGTCCCTGATCCTGAAAATCCTCCTGAACCCAAGGAAGGGGAAGTGATCGTTTTTTCCGACCATGTGAGTCGAGGATTCAGCCCTCCCGGATCAAAAAATTTCTGTGATGTACTTCATTTCCTCCAACTTCACTCTCAAGATATTGGACCTAACTCCGTGTCCAATATTTGCAACTTTCAAGTATTCTGTGAATCTTACCTGCAAGAGGAGCCTACGGTCGAACTGTTCAGAGATTTCTACTATTTAAACCGCCGTATAGAATTCGTGGACGGGCCCAATACTGAACTTGGCGGGGTTTCAATCCAAAGGGGAAAAGATGTCAGCTTCCCTCACGCTAAGCATCATAGCCACCCCAAGGACTGGAATCAAACTTGGTTATATTGCCAAGATACATCTCTAGCTGGTGAGAATCCTCTGTCGGGTTACCGTGCTCACTGGCTTAGCAGTACACATCCACTCCCCCAAAGACTCAGCACAAAGGAACGGGCCAAGTATGCAGCACAACTTTCAAAGCTTAGAGCCTTTGTGGCAAATGGTTTAACATGCGTTGATTTCGTCCATTGCTGGGTGTCTTGGAGTATCTTAGCCTTAAGCCATCACCCCGGTTTAATGTGTGAATACACAGGGGACATGAAAGATCCTCAACGCCATATTGATATTCAGCTGACCAACACTGAAGTTACTGAAGCTGTCAAGAAAATGTTGGATATACCGGTGGCCGAGTGCAGCAAAACAGGGCTTAGTCCTTTCTGTGCTTCAAATAAACCACCAGCTGTAAGAATTTCCCAACTCCTACTTAATCCATATTCTGAATACTCTCTTATGATCTTTTCAACTTTTAACAGGGTGATGATCCATTCTAGAAAAGGAAGCCATAGGATAAACCGGCCAAAACAGCTCGTCCCAAGACCAAGGTCTACAAGAAGCCCGCCAAGAAGAAAACTGTCGAGTCTGTCGAGTTAAACATTGACGATGACAATGATAACCCAGAGTCAGAGGTAGAACTTGATTCACCTGGATCCTTTTTCATACACCTCATTGACAATGATTGTTATCAGGACGATGCAGAAGCCAGCCGTGCAAGTGGGGTCTCCGGACAGCCGGACTACATCCTTTGGCCGGACTGTTGGACTATGAAGATACAAGATTGAAGACTTCGCCCCATGTCCGGATGGGACTCTCCTTGCCGTGGAAGGCAAGCTTGGACATACGAATGTGTAGATCTCCTTCCTTGTAACCGACTTTGTGTAACCCTAGCCCCCTCCGGTGTCTATATAAACCGGAGGGTTTTAGTCCGTAGGACAACATACAATCATACCATAGGCTAGCTTCTAGGGTTTAGCCTCTATGATCTCGTGGTAGATCAACTCTTGTAATACTCATATCATCAAGTTCAATCAAGCAGGACGTAGGGTATTACCTCCATCAAGAGGGCCCGAACCTGGCTAAACATCGTGTCCCCTACCTCTTGTTACCATCTGCCTTAGACGCACAGTTCGGGACCCCCTACCCGAGATCCGCCGATTTTGACACCGACAGTATGTTCATCATAGAAAAAAATCATGGACAAAGGACAAAGGAAATTTGGATCCCCCTTCAATCTTGGTGATTTCCCCCTCAAAGCCATGAAACTTCCTCGGTGATAGTTCGGTTTATGAAAGGCTTGCATCATGACATAAGGAAAACATTCTCCAATTTTTACCAGGGCATGGTGAGGCCATACCATGGCCAGGCGTTGTGTTTTCCAACCATGTGTTTCATTTTTTGTATAGTTGTTAACCCAGTAAACGACGCGTTTATGGTTGACTATTGCCACACATTTCCTTGAAATATCTACCCATTCCTTGTAAAAGGCATGAGAATGTACTAAATAACACGAGCATGGTTTTCCAGACCATTCTTGTGCACCTTTTCATGCACCAATTTTTTGAATTTGAATTATGTCCATTAATGCCTAGAAAATGCACATAATCCCATAAATATGGTAAATGAGCCCGGGAAAATGTCAAATTTGAACACGTTGCATCTGAGGCAGTATGTTGATCGTTGGAAAAAACTGAGTGACAAACTAGGATGGAAATTTGGATCCCCCTTCAATCTTGGGGATTTCCCTCTTGAAAGCTTGGAACTTCCTCGGTGATGGTTCGATTTATGAAAGGCGTGCATGATGACATTTTTACCATGGCACCGCACCAGGCGTCATGTTTCCCAAGCATGTATTTCATTTTTGTATAGTTGTTAACCCAGTAAATGACACGTTTATGGTTGACTATTGCCACACATTTCCTTGAAATATATGTCCATTCCTTGTAAAAGGCATGAGAATGTACTAAATAGCACAAGCACGATTTTCCAGGACGTTCTTGTGCACCTTTTCATGCACTGATTGTTCGAATATGAATTATGTGCATAATTAATGCCTAGAAAATGCACATAATTTCCCTAAATATGGTGAATGACTTCAGAAAAATGTCAAATTTGAACATGTTGCATTTGAGGCGGTATGTTGATTGTTGGAAAAAACTAAATGACAAACTAGGATGGAAATTTGGATTCCCCTTCAATCTTGGTGATTTCCCTCTCGAAAGCATTGAACTTCCTCGGTGATGGTCGGTTTATGAAGGGCGTCAATGACGACATAAATCAAACCTTCTCAGCTTTTAACCAGGGCACAGTGAGGCCATACCATGGCACCATGCCAGGCGTCATGTTTTTCAAGCATGTATTTCATTGTTCTATGGTTGATAACCCAGTAAATGACGCATTTGTGGTTGACTATTGCCATGCATTCCATTGAAATCTCTGTCCATTCCTTGTAAAAGGCTTGAGAAATTACTAAATACCATGGGTATGATTTTTCTAGACCGTTCTTGTGCACCTTTTCAAGCACCAGTTATTCGAATTTGAATTATGTGCATTAATGCCTACAAAATGCACATAATCCCCTAAATATTGTACATGAACCCAAAAAAGTTTCAAATTTGAACACTGTGATTAGCATGGTTTATGTTCATCGTAGAAAAAACTCATGGATGAAGGACAAAGGAAATTTGGATTCCCATTCAATCTCGGTGATTTACTATCGCACATGATTCATCTCCGTCGCCTCTGTGAACCATGTGTGTTCACTGACACATGCAAAAGGAAAAAAGAAAACCCTCGCCCACTTCGTCCCCACTCACTTGCCGTGGACTCCTCTGCAACTCTGCACCCTAAGCTCGACAGCTATTGGCGGCGGGCGTAGGTCGCGCTCCAAACGCCACGGGATTTCGCCCCTACCGCTTTCCGCCGCCTATCTGCACCGACATTCTAGACTCTGGTTGACTGGGGTTTTCTGCGGGATTGGGCCGAGGATTTTTCTCACAAAGAAGGTAATCAACTTAGCGAAATATTCACTCATCTCTTATCGTAGTCGGTCCGTCACTGTTAATCAACCGGCGGAACTCGCCGTGGAACCATTTTTGTTCTAGCTGATTCGTGGGTGTTCATTCATGTGTCCACAGTGCGAGCACAAATCGGGCAACTATGGTCGTGGCCAGTCGGAAATAAAGTTCTATCTCACCATTCCAGATGACTTCAGGGAACGCTCGGTATGTTCAATCTCAACCTACCACGGTCGGCATGGCCTAAATTTGTGAACATATACCGTCTGTTGCTACATTATCTATATATTTGCATCAAATCTTTGTTACATTATCTATTTTGAATTCTATATTTTTGTACTTTGCTTTCATCTATATATTGATCTGTTCTATCAGTTACTCCCATATTTGCATCTTGCTCTGTTATTTCAATATATGTAATTTACGATCTTAATTTTCATTTCAAGCAGTACATTCCTTGCTTTGCAAGAACAGAAGTAGAAGGAAATATTGGGCTTTACTTTGTTGATGACTCCCAGGATGTCACATTGACAACACAACATGGATTTACAATGATGGTTAGCGTAAAACTTGATAAAGATGGTCACTCCTATTTTAATGCAGACCTTTGGAGAAAAATGTCTAAGTGTTATGAACTGAAAGTTGGCAATAAAATTCTAGTGCGTGCACCATAGCCTGGTCTAATTAACATGGATGTTTACTTCCCCAATGTCATCAGGCGATCAAAGTATAATCAAGGTTAGTGTCCTTTAAACTTTCTCCATGCTGTCATATTACTTAGCAAAATCAGGGTATTTGTTCTGACTAATTGGTCACTATTTAAGCAACCAATTGTTTTTTCATATTCTGACTCCGTTCCTAGGCAGTAGCAAATTCTATTTACCAATTTATGCGCACTATATATGCTTCTGCCATGTTCTGAATAAATAATACCTATCCACCTTTTAAGCAGGATATGTTGGATGCATAGTGAACGATCTATATGTTACTAAGCGTACCAAATTTCACTGGAAGGACTTGAAGCATGTCATAAACTTTGTTGATAATCTGACAGACATAGAACAGCGTATGGACGCTGGATTTTGGATGGGATTAATTAGACCTATGGTGCACACACTGAACAAGACCAATTGTGTGCACAAAACGCTGGTAAAAAGTCTTATTTTAATGTTGATGATCATAAACTATATATATCTTCAACGATATGTTACAATTGGTTTTTATTCTACATGTCAACAGTAATTACCCCTGTAGCAGTTCCTGGATCGATTTCCTGGCGTGGTTGAATTACGCTTGTGCCTGCTAATAATGCCAAAGTGATTGCAACGTAGTGCATTTCCGCAGAAATGGAACCATTCAAATTAACAAGTTCTCGCTTCTCGTGGCAATGCATCCATATTGGAAAATTGGAGACACTATTCTACTCATGCTCTACCAAGGCACAAGAGGGCTCTTCCTTTTCATTGACGAGATGTCGAGTCGTCGTGATCAAGATGCTTCTAGTGGATAGTTGCGGTTTTTGGCCTTCAGCCTCTTAAAATGTGCTAGTTGTTACTATATATGTTAAGTATGTAGATATGGACCATATGGTTATTGGCCCTTAGCCTCTTAAAATGTGATAGTTGTTACTATGTTAAGTATGTAGAGATGGACCATATGGTTGTCAAAACCATGTTTCGAAGATCCTCCTTTTGTCGAATAGTGTAACCACTATATATATGTTACTCAAATGTTGTTACCCAAGTTCATAACTTTTCATGGAAAGTACTAGTATCGTTCACAGTTCATTGAGTTTAAGCATGTGCCCGATGTCCAGAAGGCATTTGCATATTAACTGTCCATATTGCAAATTCACACACATGTTAGCATAAGGAAACATATGTGTAACATAATAATCATCACACATGAGTACTCGCATACGCATCACATGAGATACTCCTAGCCACCGCAAGCAACTAGTTTGCATTTTTCAAAGTTTTTTGTACACACAGAATCACACATCAACTAACTGTATTGACCGCATGTGTTGTAATTTCTCATCGCAAACAGTTCATCCGAGTCGGCTGTTTGCCACGTATCACACACATCTTGTTTACACGACTCATTTGTGTTCTTTTGGCTCATTGCAAATAGTTCATCCATGTGAACTGTATGCCGCATATCACACATATCTTGTTACGTTGAACCGTTTCTGTTGTGTTCCCTAATTGAAAACAGTTTGTCCGAGTGAACCGTATGCCGTATATCACACACACATTGATATGGCTGCTGTTTCTATTGTTCTACCTCATCGCAAACAATTCGAATGGATTAATCGTGTGTCCTGCATCACACACACATTGATATGGCTACCCGTTTCTGTTGTTCTGCCTCATTGTAAACAGTTTGAATGGAATAACCATGTGCCCTGCATCGCACACGCAACTAAAATCTGAACTATGTTTGATGGCTCCGCCATCGCAAACATTTTCACCTTTTTTGATGGTTTTTTACACCACCGTTTGCGATTATTGCATCACACACAGTTTCAGCAAAGGGTCTCTGATCGTAGTGTCGCCTTAGCAGTATCCTGCAGTAGTGTATGGAGATATCTTGAGGAGCGCTTTCCAAATTATTCCTTGAAAAATCTAGATGAGATCCTTCAGAAGTCCATAGCTTTTCATAAAATGCATCCTAGTGATCCAAAATTTGGTGATTGTCTATATGAGCTTCGTGACCTTATCCGTGCCAAAGGAGATGTTGGAGTCGTTAGTAGCATTATTTCTCAAGTCATTAGAATTCATAAAGATGCACTTTGTCATAGTCATGAATCCAATGAATCACTCTCTCTAGGTGATGATCAATCACAAGACGATGTTGAACATGGATATTATGATGAGGATGATGATAGTGACCGCGATCTTGATGAGTCTATGAGACACTTTCGTCTTATGGCTAACCTTCATGGTTACATGGCCGGAGGAAAGGAATGGGTTCTTGATAGTGGATGTACCGATCACATGACCGGAGACAAGGACATGTTTCGTGAGCTTGCTAAAAACGATGGTCCCCGAAAGTATGTCACTTTTGGTGATAACTCAAAGGGTAAGGTGGTTGGCCTTGGTAATTAAGGTGGCTGTCTCACATGACTGCTCTATCCAAAATTTTATGCTCGTCGAATCTCTTGGCTATAATTTACTTTCAGTATCTAGACTAGCTTACTTTGGTTTCAATGTCCTATTTATTGAAGTAGATTACCAAGTGTTTCGAAGAGATAATCATAATATGGTGTTTACCGGTATACGTAGAGGTGATATATACATTGTTGACTTAACTAAAAGAGCTCAACTTAGAACTTGCCTAATTGCTAAGTCTTCTAAAGGTTGGTTGTGGCATAGAAGGTTAGGTCACGTGGGCATGCGGAATCTTGATAAGCTTATTAAAGGTCATTGTATCCTTGGGGTTAAAGATGTTATATTTGACAAGGATAGACTTTGCAGTGCTTGTCAAGCGGGAAAACAAGTTGGAGGAAGTCATCCCATGAAGAACATTATGACCACGAGAAGACCACTCGAGCTACTTCATATGGATCTTTTTAGTCCCAACGCCTACAAGAGTCTCGGTGGTAACTCATTCGGATCGGTCATTGTTGATGATTTTTCAAGACTTACGTGGGTGTTCTTTCTTGATGATAAATTGCAGGTCCAAAAGATCTTCAAGAACTTTGCTAGGAAGGCCCAAAATCAATTTGAAGTGAAGATCAAGAAGGTTTGAAGCGACAACGGAACGGAGTTCAAGAACGCCAATGTGATACCTTTCTTGACGAAGAAGGGATTTCACATGAGTTCTCGGCTACGTACACACCTCAACAAAATGGAGTTGTTAAGAGGAAGAACCGGACACTTATTGAGATGGTGAGAACGATGCTTGATGAATACAAGACGCCAAAACACTTTTGGGTGGAAGCGGTTGAGACAGCTTGTCATGCAACAAATCGACCATATCTTCACAAGCTTCTCGGCAAGATGGCATACGAGCTTCTCACCGGTAACAAACCCCAAGTTGGATAGTTTCGAGTATTTGGCTCAAAGTGTTACATTCTGGATAAGCATCGTCGTTTGAAATTTGCCCCTAAATCTCATGAAGGTTTCCTATTCGATTATGGCTCAAACTCTCACACTTACTGTGTCTACAACAATTTCACTCAAAAGGTTGAAGAAACAGTAGATGTGAATGTTGATGAATCTGACGGCTCGCACGTAGAGCAATTGCCAATTGATGTAGGAGATAAAGACCCCTTGGAAGCAATTTAAGACTTGTCTATTGGCAAGATTCGCCCAACGGATGTGAAGGAGAGTACCTCGTCCGTTCAAGTGGAAGCCTCAACTTCACGACAAGGTGAACCACAAGTTGACTGATACGTCCATTTTGCATCATGTTTTCTTACTATTATTTATAATGTTTTTATCCATAATAATGCTTTTTGGAGTAATTCTAATGCTTTTCTCTCATAATATGCAAGGTATACACAAAGAGGGAGAATTCCGGTAACTGGAAATCTGGACCTGGAAAAGCTACGTCGGGCCACCTATTATGCACAAATCCAAACAAGCGGAAACTTCATGGAGATGTTTTATGGAATATTTGAAGAATATTGGAGCAAATAACTACCAGAGGGGCCCACCAGGTGGGCACAACCCACCTGGGCGCGCCAGGGAACCCAGGCGCGCCCTAGTGGGTTGTGCTCACCCAGGCCCACCTCCGGTGGCCATCTTCTCGTATATAGGTCGTTTTGACCTAGAAAAAAAATAGGGAGAGGACTTTCAGGATGGAGCGTTGCCATCTCGAGGTGGAACTTGGGCAGGAGCACTGTTGCCCTTTGGCGGAGCAATTCTGCCGGGGGAACTTCCCTCCCAGAGGGGGAAATCATCGTCATCATCATCACCAACAACTCTCCCATCTTGGGGAGGGCAATCTCCATCAACATTTTCAACAGCACCATCTCCTCTCAAAACCCTAGTTCATCTCTTCTGTTCAATCTTGTTACCGAAACTATAGATTGGTGCTTGTGGGTGACTAGTAGTGTTGATTACATCTTGTAGTTGATTAATATATGGTTTATTTGGTGGAAGATTATATTTTCAGATCCAATATGCTATTTAATACCCCTCTGATCTTTAGCATGATTATAATTTGTGAGTACTTACTTTTTTTCTTGAGGTCACGGGAGAAATCATGTTGCAAGTAATCATGTGAACTTGATATGTGTTCGATATTTTGATAGTATGTATGTTGTGATTCCCTTAGTGGTATCATGTGAACGTCGGCTACATGACAATTCACCATATTTGGGCCTAAGAGAATGCATTGTGGAGTAGCAATTAGATGATGGGTTGCAACAGTGACAGAAGCTTAAACCCCAGTTTATGCGCTATTCCGTAAGGGACCGATCGGATCCAAAAGTTTAATGCTATGGTTAGAATTTATTCTTAATACCTTTCTCGTAGTTGTGGATGCTTGCGGGAGGGTTAATCATAAGTAGGAGGTTTGTTCAAGTAAGAACAACACGTAAGCACCGGTCCACCCACATATCAAATTATCAAAGTGCCGAACACGAATTAAGCCAACATGATGAAAGTGACTAGATGAAAATCCCATGTACCCTCAAGAATGCTTTACTTATCATAAGAGACCGTTTTGGCCTGTCCTTTGCCTCAAAAGGATTGGGCTACCTTGCTGCACTTTTGTTACTACTATCGTGACTTGCTCATTACAAATCACTTTGCTATCAAACTACTCTGTTACTTACAATTTCAGCACTTGCATACATTACCTTGCTGAAAACCACTTATCATTTCTGTCTGCTACTTGTTGGGTTCGGCACTCTTACTTATTGAAAAGATATACAATTGATCCCCTATACTTGTGGGTCATCATTGACTTGGAGGCATCCACGAGTGGAACACGTCAAGAAGAAGGAAATGAGGAAATACAACAAGATGAACCTCATCGACCTCCTTCTCCACCTCCATAAGAGAACAACAACGCCAACAACAATGGATAAGGATAAGAGGAAGAACAAGACAATGAAGAGGATGTTCCACCCCGACCCAAACGAAAGCTCTCAGGAGTTAGAGCAAGAGTCACAAGAGACCATCCCGTCGAACAAATCTTTGATGATATTCAAACCGGGAGAATTACTTGCTCTAAAACTCGTTTGGCTAACTTTTGTGAACATTACTCATTCATTTATAGTATTGAACCTATGAAGGTTGAAGAGGATCTTGATGATCCAGATTGGGTGAACGCTATGCATGAAGAGCTACACAATTTTGAGAGGAATCAAGTGCGGACATTGGTAGAGAAGCCGGACGACAACCAAAATGTCATTGGAACCAAATGGGTGTTTCGGAATAAGCAATATGAAGATGGACAAGTTGTACTCAACAAGGCCTGTCTCGTCACCCAAGGCTACACTCAAGTCGAAGGTATGGACTATGGTGAGACATATGCCCCCTTTGCTAGACTTGAGTCCATACACATATTACTTGCTTATGCTAATCATCATGACATTACGTTATATCAAATGGACATCAAAAGTACTTTTCTAAATGGTGAAATTAAGGAGGAAGTCTATGTTAAACAACCTCCCGGATTTGTTAATCCCAAGAAACCTGATCATGTATACAAACTTCACACAACTCTTTATGGTCTTAAACAAGCTCCTAGAGCTTGGTATAAATGCTTGACTAAGTTTCTTATTGAAAAGGGCTTTGAAATTGGAAAAATTGATTCTACACTTTTTACTAAAAGGGTTAATGCTGAATTATTTGTGTGCCAAATTTATGTGGATGATATCATATTTGGTTCAACTAACCCTCATTTTAGTAAAAAGTTTGGAAGGCTAATGTCAAAGATGTTTGAGATGTCTATGATGAGTGAACACAAGTTCTTTCTTGGTTTGCAAATTAAGAAAACTAAGGAAGGTACCTTTGTTTCTAAAACAAAGTATACCAAGGACTTATTCAAGAAGTTCAACATGCAAGAAAGCAAAGGTATGAAAACACCCATGCCTGCTAGTGGACATCTTGACTTGACTAAGGATGGCAAACCGGTTGATCAAAAGGTTTACCGCTCTATGTTTGGATCATTGTTATATCTATGTGCCTCCCGTCCCGATATTATGCTAAGTGTGTGCATGTGTGCATGATATCAAGCGGCCCCTAAAGAATGTCATCTTAAGGATGTGAAAAGGGTAGTGAGATACTTAATTCATACACCAAAATTTGGCATTTGGTATCCTAAGAGGTCTTCTTTTGATCTTGTTGGCTACTCTGATTTGGACTATGCCGGTGATAAGGTTGCTAGAAAGTCCACTTTGGGTACTTGTCAATTTCTTGGTAGATCTCTTGTGTCTTGGTCCTCCAAGAAACAAAACTCGATATCCTTATCCACCGTCGAAGTGGAATACATTGCCGCCGAATCATGTTGTGCTCATTTACTTTAGATGACCCAAACCCTTCAGAATTATGGGATATATGTGAAACCTGTTACATTTATTTGTGACAATGAAAGTGCGATTAAGATTGCTGAAAATCCCGTGCAACATGCTCAAACTAAGCATATTGAAGTTCCTCACCATTTCATTCGAGATCATGTTGCTAAAGGAGACATCAACCTTAAGCATGTTCGAACCGATAAGCAATTGGCGGATATATTCACCAAACCGCTTGATGAGAAAGTATTTTGCCGGTTGAGAGGTGAATTGAACATTATTGATGCCTCAAACTTGGAGTAGAAACTCCATTTGTATACATGCAAGGCATGAGCCTTTTGACTAATCCTTGATATTTCTCTTATGATGATGATCATATGTCTTGGATCTATACTTGTACCCTTGCATGTTATCTAATCCTTGTAGGTACTTGGATGATCCCCAATCTATGTGATTGCAAGTCACTCACATCTTGAGCAATCTCTACATCACCAAGTTTCTACTATATGGTTGTTGAATACAAGGAAGCATGAATCCACTCAACATATCCTTTGACAATTTCTATATATCAAATTTCATTTGGTATCAAGCTTCGTGGTTGTCATTTTGGATATACAAGTGCTCTTCCTTGCAATACTAACCCATGTAGGAAGATGAACTCAAACTATAAGTGGTGCTCCAAACTCTTGATGAACTACATCAACCTTGAGCATCCAACACAAGTTCGACTACATGAACAAGATCAACACCACCACCCAAGGTATGTTATTCCATCCTAGAGAAGCTTTACCCCGAGTCATGAGTCAAAGCAACTCAACAAGATGTGAATACATCAAAGTGCTTAAACGGAAAATGGTAAACCCATTTTGAGCTTAAACGATGAGTATGACCTACGATCAAGTGTCATCACTTAACTCCTTAGTCAATATACTCTAACATAGGTGACTTTGTCGCCGACCCCCTCTAGATGAAGTTCTCTAGTGTTTGTTTGTTTTATGTTTTGCTTGTGTTACTTGCTTGTTTGTTCCCCTTTTCAAAAAAAACCTTCATCTAGATTTCTTTTCCTTTTGTATGTTTTTCTCTATATTTTCTGCATCTAATTCATTGCAAATTCTTCAGTTAATTCCTTGCAAATCCTTGTGAGACTTTGATTGCCAAGTGAGCTAAGTTGACAAGATTTTTTCGCTGTATTGAACTCGGCCTCACCGATTCATGCCTATCCGCTATACCGATGAAAACAGATCGATGTTACCGGTTTCACTGCTGAGAAAACTTTTTGCCATTGCAATTGTCATTTCTCCTCTAGCTCCGCTCGACGATTCTTATCCTCTACCCGCATCTTAAACTACATGTTGCTTTGTAGTGTGTCTCAAGGACCAAACCTATTTGATTCATGCTCCAGAAGATCCCTTCTTGGAAATTGATGTCAAAGGGGGAGAGAGAAAGAGCACATCAAAGCTTATCACATGGGAGAGAGAGCTAACTTCTCTAGATGCTTATTAACAACAAAGGAGATAAGTCACATGTCTTTAAGAGGGGAAAGACATGTTAATGTATGGTTGTTTGTACCATTTCTTGCTTTGGTCTTCTCTTACCCTACCTTCACCCATTATCAAATATTAGATTCAGGGGGAGAAAGAGTTCATATCTAGGGGAAGAAAATCTTTGGAATTCATTCATATCTTTAATCTTTGGGGACATGTCCATATCCAAACAAAGTACTAAGTACTCACTCATTACATGTCATCCCAGTCTTGGTCCTCTTGTGGTTTCCTGAACTTGCCTTATTTACTTATGTTATCTAACCCTGTTTTCTCAAGTTCATCTCTTCCAAAGCCAGATCAAGACCACAAAGTAAGTATATGCATCACACTCATGTGCATGATGTTCTCTTGTTGATGTACATATTGTTTGCAAGAAGGGCTCATGAACATGAAGGTACACTTCATGTATCTACATCATTTGCTCTGATGAATATAGCCAAGATACATGCAACTCATTGCTTGCTCTGACATGCTTATGCATTCACATATTCTCATATTCCATCTTTACATGATTTCATACATGTAGGGGGAGCCTATGCATGTTACATGTCTTTCCAAAGCTTTACTTGCTACTCTTCATATCTTTATCTAAAGTTTTGATGTATGTTGTCATCAATTACCAAAAAGGGGGAGATTGAAAGCACAAGTGCTCCCTGGGTGATTTTGGTAATTAGTGTCAACATCTCTCTTGTTGGACTAATACTTTTATCTAGTATATTTCAGATGAGTTCAACAATGGTGTGTGATACGTCTCCAACGTATCTATAATTTTTGATTGCTCCATGCTATATTATCTACTGTTTTGGACATTATTGGGCTTTATTATCCACTTTTATATTATTTTTGGGACTAACCTATTAACCGGAGGCCCAGCCCAGAATTGTTGTTTTTTGCTTATTTCAGAGTTTCGCAGAAAAGGAATATCAAACGGAGTCCAAACAGAATGAAACCTTCGGGAACGTGATTTTCTCACCGAACATGATCCAGGAGACTTGGACCCTATGTCAAGAAATAAAGGAGGAAGCCACGAGGTAGGGGGCGCGCCTACCCCCCCAGGCGCGCCCTCCACCCTTGTGGGCCCCCTATTGCTCCATCGACGTACTCCTTCCTCCTATATATACCTACGTACCCCCAAACGATCAGATACGGAGCCAAAACCCTAATTCCACTGCCATAACTTTCTGTATCCACGAGATCCCATCTTGGGGCCTATTCCGGAGCTCTGACGGAGGGGGCATCCATCACGGAGGGCTTCTACATCAACACCATAGCCCCTCCGATGAAGTGTGAGTAGTTTACCTCAGACCTTCGGGTCCATAGTTATTAGCTAGATGGCTTCTTCTCTCTTTTTGGATCTCAATCCAATGTTCTCCCCCTCTCTTGTGGAGATCTATTCGATGTAATCTTCTTTTTGCGGTGTGTTTGTAGAGATCGATGAGTTGTGGGTTTATGATCAAGACTATCTATGAACAATATTTGAATCTTCTCTGAATTCTTTTATGTATGATTGGTTATCTTTGCAAGTCTCTTTGAATTATCAGTTTGGTTTGGCCTACTAGATTGATCTTTCTTGCAATGGGAGAAGTGCTTAGCTTTGGGTTCAATCTTGCAGTGTCCTTTCCCAGTGACAGTAGGGGCAGCAAGGCACGTATTGTATTGTTGCCATCGAGGATAACAAGATGGTTTTTTTTATCATATTGCATGAATTTATCCCTCTACATCATGTCATCTTGCTTAAGGTGTTACTCTGTTTTCATGAACTTAATACTCTAGATGCATGCTGGATAGCGGTCGATGAGTGGAGTAATAGTAGTAGATGCAGGCAGGAGTCGGTCTACTTGTCTCGGACGTGATGTCTATATACATGATCATACCTAGATATTCTCATAACTATGCTCAATTCTGTCAATTTCTCAACAGTAATTCGTTCACCCACCGTAAAATACTTATGCTCTTGAGAGAAGCCACTAGTGAAACCTATGGCCCCGGGTCTATCTTCATCATATTAATCTTCCAATACTTAGTTATTTCCTTTGCTTTATACTTTGCTTTTATTTTACTTTGCATCTTTATCACAAAAACACCAAAAATATTATCTTATTATATCTATCAGATCTCATTCTCGTAAGTGACCGTGAAGGGATTGACAACCCCTTATCGCGTTGGTTGCGAGGAGTTATTTGCTTTGTGCAGGTACGAGGGAGTCGCGCGTAGCCTCCTACTGGATTGATACCTTGGTTCTCAAAAACTAAGGGAAATACTTACGCTACTTTGCTGCATCATCCTTTCCTCTTCAAGGAAATCCAACGCGGTGCTCAAGAGGTAGCAAGAAGAATTTCTGGCGCCGTTACCGGGGAGGTTCGCGCAAGTCAAGATTTGACTCCCGACAATGAGCCATTTCTGGTGCCTTGCCGGGGACTCTATGCAAAAGTCAACATACCAAGTACCCATCACAACTGAGGGAGTCCTGGATTAGGGGGTCTCCGGACAGCCGGATTATATCCTTTGGCCTGACTATTGGACTATGAAGATACAAGATTGAAGACTTCGTCTCGTGTCCGGATGGGACTCTACTTGGCGTGGAAGGCAAGCTAGGCAATACGGATATGTATTTCTCCTCTTTTGTAACCGACCTTGTGTAACCCTAGCCCTCTCCGGTGTCTATATAAACTGGAGGGTTTTAGTCCGTAGGACAATAGACAATCATACCATAGGCTAGCTTCTAGGGTTTAGCCTCTCTGATCTCGTGGTAGATCTACTCTTGTACTACCCATATCATCAATATTAACCGAGCAGGACGTAGGGTTTTACCTCCATCAAGAGGGCCCGAACCTGGGTAAAACTTTGTGTCCCCTGCCTCATGTTACCATCCGCCTAGACGCACAGTTCGGGACCCCCTACCCGAGATCCGCCGGTTTTGACACCGACATTGGTGCTTTCATTGAGAGTTCCTCTGTGTCGTCGCCGTTAGGCTTGATGGCTCCTTCTATCATCGTTAGTGATGCAGTCCAGGGTGAGACTTTTCTCCCCGGACAGATTTTTGTATTCGGCGGCTTTGCACTGCGGGCCAATTCGCTTAGCCATCTAGAGCAGATTGAAAGCTACGCCCCTGGCCATCAGATCAGGTTTGTAAGCTTAAACTACATGGCCGATATCCGCGGAGACGTGATCTTCGACGGATTCGAGCCTCTGCCTTGTGCGTCACGCGGTCATGGTGAGTACGATTTAGCTCTACCATCCGATAGTGTTCAGGAGATCGCACCGACAGCCGCTCCGACCCTCAATTCGGAGCTAGTTGCGCCATCCATGGACGGGTGGATGGACCCCGCCATAGAGGCCTTACCCTCATCGGCGATCGAGCCGAACATCGACCTTACTCTGCACGAGAGCCGTGTTGACAAACTGTCGGATCTTTCTCCGGCCATGGACTCCGAACCGCCTGCGCCCATTCCTAGCGAATCCGATAGGGCTCCGATCATGGAGTTTACCTCTGTGGGTATTTTTCAGCACTCGCCCTTTGATGACATACTGAACTCTTTAAGGTCTCTCTCCTTGTCAGGAGGATCCTGATGTCTACTACACAACCTTCTTCTTGTAGACGTTGTTGGGCCTCCAAGCGCAGAGGTTTGTAGGACAGTAGCAAATTTCCCTCAAGTGGATGACCTAAGGTTTATCAATCCGTAGGAGGCGTAGGATGAAGATGGTCTCTCTCAAGCAACCCTGCAACCAAATAACAAAGAGTCTCTTGTGTCCCCAACACACCCAATATATACAATGGTAAATTGTATAGGTGCACTAGTTCGGCGAAGAGATGGTGATACAAGTGCAATCTGTATGGTAGATAAAGGTATTTGTAATGTGAAATTATAAAAACAGCAAGGTAACGAATGATAAAAGTGAGCATAAACGGTATTGCAATGCTAGGAAATAAGGCCTAGGGTTCATACTTTCACTAGTGTAAGTTCCCTCAACAATACTAACATAATTGGATCACATAACTATCCCTCAACATGCAACAAAGAGTCACTCCAAAGTCACTAATAGCGGAGAACAAACGAAGAGATTATGGAACCACCTCAAAGTTATTCTTTCCAATCAATCCGTTGGGCTATTCCTAAAAGTGTCACAAACAGCCCTAGAGTTCTTACAAGAATAACACCTTAAGACACAAATCGACCAAAACCCTAATGTCACCTAGATACTCCAATGTCACCTCAAGTATCCGTGGGTATGATTATACGATATGCGTCACACAATCTCAGATTCATCTATTCAACCAACACAAAGGACCTCAAAGAGTGCCCCAATGTTTCTACCGGAGAATCACGACGAAAACGTGTGCCAACCCCTATGGATAGGTTCCCAATGTCACGAAACCCGCAAGTTGGTCACCAAAACATACATCAAGTGGCACGTGGTATCCCATTGTCACCACAGATATCCACGGCAAGACATACATCAAGTGTTCTCAAGTCTTTAAAGACTCAATCCGATAAGATTACTTCAAAGGGGAAACTCAATTCATTACAAGAGATAAGAGGGGGAGGAGAAACATAAGATCAAACACATAGCTATTGGTACATACCCTCAGCCCCGAGGGAGAACTACTCCCTCCTCGTCATGGAGAGCACCGGGATGATGAAGATGGCCACCGGAGAGGGATTTCCCCCTCCGGCAGGGTGCCGGAACGGGTCTAG
Source organism: Triticum dicoccoides (assembly GCF_002162155.2). NCBI lineage: Eukaryota > Viridiplantae > Streptophyta > Magnoliopsida > Poales > Poaceae > Triticum > Triticum dicoccoides. The sequence goes on along the minus strand of NC_041386.1, from coordinate 460,403,610 downwards.
ATTGGTTTTCGGTGGCTACGGAGGCTTCTGGCGGAGGAACTCCCGATCTATTGTGCGTTCTGGAAGTTTTAGGGTATATGGAGTTATATAGGCGGAAGAAGCACGTTAGGGAAGCAACGAGGGCCCCACGAGGTAGGGGGCGCGCCCTAGGGGGGCGCCCCCCACCCTCGTGGGCAGCTCCCGTATCTTCTGACGTGGGGTCCAAGTCCATCAGGTGTGTTTCCTTCCAAACATAACTTCTCCAGTTGATTTTGTTCCGTTTTGACTCCGTCTGATATTCCTTTTCTTCAAAACACTGAAATAGGCATAAAACAGCAAATCTGGGCTGGGCCTTCGGTTAATAGGTTAGTCCCAAAAATAATATAAAAGTGGAAAATAAAGCCCAATATTGCCCAAAACAGTAGATAATATAGCATGGAGCAATCAAAAATTATAGATACGTTGGAGACGTATCAAGCATCCCCAAGCTTAATTCCTGCTCGTCCTCGAGTAGGTAAATGATAAAAAGATAATTTTTGATGTGGAATGCTAGTTGGCATAATTTCAATGTAATTCTTCTTACTTGTGATATGAATATTCAGATCCGAAAGATTCAAGACAAAAGTTCATATTGACATAAAAATATTAATACTTCAAGCATACTAACTAAGCAATTATGTCTCTTCAAAATAACATGGCCAAAGAAAGTTATCCCTACAAAATCATATAGTCTGGCTATGCTCCATCTTCACCACACAACATATTTAAATCATGCACAACCCCGATGACAAGCCAAGAAATTGTTTCATACTTTTGATGTTCTCAAACTTTTTCAATCTTCACGCAATACATGAGCGTGAGCCATGGATATAGCACTATAGGTGGAATAGAATGGTGGTTGTGGAGAAGACAAAAAGGGAGAAGATAGTCTCACATCAACTAGGCGTATCAACGGGCTATGGAGATGCCCATCAATAGATATCAATGTGAGTGAGTAGGGATTGCCATGCAACGGATGCACTAGAGCTATAAGTGTATGAAAGCTCGACAAAAGAAACGAGTGGGTGTGCATCCAACTTGCTTGCTCATGAAGACCTAGGGCAATTTGAGGAAGCCCATCATTGGAATATACAAGCCAAGTTCTATAATGTAAAATTCCCACTAGTATATGAAAGTGATAACATGAGAGACTCTCTACTATGAAGATCATGGTGCTACTTTGAAGAACAAGTGTGGTAAAAGGATAGTAGCATTGTCCCTTTTATTTTATTTTTTATTTGGCCTTTCTTTTTTTGGCCTTCCCCTTTTTTTATTTGGCCTTTCTTTTTTTTGGCCTTTTTTGGGACAATGCTCTATTGATGATGATCATCACACTTTTATTTTCTTACAACTCAATAATTACAACTCGATACTAGAACAAGATATGACTCTATATGGATGCCTCCGGCTGTGTACCAGGATGTGCAATGATGCATGAGTGACATGTATGAAAGAATTATGAACGGTGGCTTTGCCACAAATACAATGTCAACTACATGATCATGCTAAGCAATATGACAATGATGAAACGTGTCATAATAACGGAATGGTGGAAAGTTGCATGGCAATATATCTCGGAATGGCTATGGAAATGCCATAATAGGTAGGTATCGTGGCTGTTTTGAGGAAGGTATATGATGGGTTTATGGTACCAACGAAAGTTGCGCGGTATTAGAGAGGGTAGCAATGGTGGAAGGGTGAGAGTGCGTATAATCCATGGACTCAACATTAGTCATAAAGAACTCACATACTTATTGCAAAAATCTATTAGTTATCGAAGCAAAGTACTACGCGCATGCTCCTAGGGGGATAGATTGGTAGGAAAATACCATCGCTCGTCCCCGACCGCCACTCATAAGGAGGACAATCAATAAATAAACCATGCTCTGACTTTATCACATAACGGTTCACCATACGTGCATGCTACGGGAATCACAAACTTCAACACAAGTATTTATGAAATTCACAACTACTCAACTAGCATGACTCTAATATCAACACCTCCATATCTCAAAACAATTATCAAGTAGCATACTTCTCATAGTATTCAACACACTCATAATAGAATTTTATTATTAATCTTGTATACCTAGCATATTAGGATTTTAAGAAAATTACCATGCTATTTAAGACTCTCAAAATAATCTAAGTGAAGCATGAGAGTTCATTTATTTCTTCAAAATAAAACTACCACCATGCTCTAAAAGATATAAGTGAAGCACTAGAGCAAATGACACACTACTCCGAAAGATGTAAGTGAAGATCAATGAGTAGTCGAATAATTATGCAACTATGTGAAGACTCTCTAACATTTAATAATTTCATATCTTGGTATTTTATTCAAACAGAAAGCAAAACTAAATAAAATGACACTCTAAGAATATAAAACATCATGTGAAGAAGCAAAAACTTAGGATCAACCGATACTAACGGATAGTTGTTGAAGAAGAAAGGTGGGATGCCAACCGGGGCATCCCCAAGCTTAGACGCTTGAGACTTCTTGATATATTATCTTGGGGTGCCTTGGGCATCCCCAAGCTTGAGCTTTTGTGTCTCCTTAATTCCTCTCATATCACGGCCTCCCTAAATCTCAAAAGCTTCATCCACACAAAACTTAACAAGGACTCGTGAGATAAGTTAGTATAAACCATTGCCAAAACCTTATCATACTCTACTGTAGCAAATCACTAAAAATATTATTCAACATTGCATACTAAAGGCCTCTGCATATTTAATAGTCCTATCCTTAAATAGAATCATTAAAGAAGCAAACATATGCAAACAATGCAAACATAACAGTAATCTGCCTAAACAGGATAGTCTGTAAAGAATGCAGCAACATCCATACTTCCCTAGCTCCAAAATTTATGAAATAAAATTCCCACTGTAGTAAATTTATCATATCTTAATATACAAAAGGTTTCAACATTTTATCACATTCTGACTTTTCTAGGGAGTTATTGCAACAACGGTAAACTTTCTGTTTTCAAACAGCAACATGTATACTTGTAACATAGGCATAGTAAAGGCTATCAGTGCCACTTTTATTGAAATAAAAGATGCAAAACATTATTCTAAATAACATCAAGCAAATCCTAACAAAATAAATTGACGCTCCAAGCAAAACACATATCATGTGGCGAATAAAAATATAGCTCCAAGTAAAGTTACCGATGAACGAAGACGAAAGACGGGATGCCTTCCGGAGCATCCCCAAGTTTTGGCTTTTAGGTGTCCTTAGATTATCTTGGGGGTGCCATGGGCATCCCCAAGCTTAGGCTCTTGCCACTCCTTGTTCCATAATCCATCGTATCCTTACCCAAAACTTGAAAACTTCACAACACAAAACTTAACAGAAAACTCGTAAGCTCCGTTAGTATAAGAAAATAAATCACCACTTCAAGGTACTGTAATGAACTCATTCTTTATTTATATTGGTGTTAAACCTACTGTATTCAAACTTCTCTATGGTTTATAAACTATTTTACTAGCCATAGATTTATCAAAATAAGTAAACAACACATCGAAAACAGAATTTGTCAAAAACAGAACAGTCTGTAGTAATCTGAATTAAACGTATACTTCTCGAACTCATAAAATTCTCAAATAAATTTCTGGACCTGAGGAATTTATCTATTAATCATATTCAAAAATAATTAACTAAATAGCACTCTCCAAATAAAAATGGCAGCAATTCTCATGAGCGCTTAAGTTTCTGTTTTTGACAGCATGATCAACAAGACTTTCCCAAAGTCTTCCCAAAGGTTCTACTTGGCACAAAAACTAATTAAACACATAAAACCACATCTAAACAGAGTATAGATGAATTATTTATTACTAAACAGGAACAAAAAGCAAGGAACTAAAATAAAATTGGGTTGCCTCCCTACAAGCGCTATCGTTTAACGCCCCTAGCTAGGCATGATGATTTCAACGATGCTCACATAAAGGATAAGAATTGAAACATAAAGAGAGCATCATGAAGAATATTACTAGAACATTTAAGTCTAACATACTTCCTATGCATAGAGATTTTGTGAGCAAACAACTTGTGGGAACAATAATCAACTGGCATAGGAGGGCAAAACAAGCATAACTTCAAAACTTTAAGCACATAGAGAGGAAACTTGATATTATTGCAATTCCTACAAGCATATATTCCTCCCTCATAATAATTTTCAGTAGCATCATGAATGAATTCAACAATATAACCAGCACCTAAAGCATTCTTTTCATGATCTACAAGCATAGAAAATTTACTACTCTCCACATAAGCAAATTTCTTCTCATGAATAATAGTGGGAGCAAACTCAACAAAATAACTATCATGTGATTGAAAATTAAGATCAAGATGACAAGTTTCATTGTTATTATTATTATTTAAAGCATACGTGTCATCACAATAATCATCATAGATAGGAGGCATGCTTTCATCATAATAAATTTGCTCATCAAAACTTGGGGGACAAAAAATATTATCTTCATCAAACATAGCTTCCCCAAGCTTGTGGCTTTGCATATCATTAGCATCATGGATATTCAAGGAATTCATACTAACAACATTGCAATCATGCTCATCATTCAAATATTTAGTGCCAAACATTTTATAGATTTCTTCTTCTAGCACTTGAGCACAATTATCCTTTCCATCATACTCATGAAAGATATTAAAAAGGTGAAGCGTATGAGACAAACTCAATTCCATTTTTTTGTAATTTTCTTTTATAAACTAAACTAGTGATAAAATAAGAAACTAAAAGACTCGATTGCAAGATCTAAAGATATACCTTCAATCACTCACCTCCCCGGCACGGCGCCAGAAAAGAGCTTGATGTCTACTACACAACCTTCTTCTTGTAGACGTTGTTGGGCCTCCAAGTGCAGAGGTTTGTAGGACAGTAGCAAATTTCCCTCAAGTGGATAACCTAAGGTTTATCAATCTGTAGGAGGCGTAGGATGAAGATGGTCTCTCTCAAGCAACCCTGCAACCAAATAACAAAGAGTCTCTTGTGTCCCCAACACACCCAATATATACAATGGTAAATTGTATAGGTGCACTAGTTTGGCGAAGAGATGGTGCTACAAGTGCAATCTGTATGGTAGATAAAGGTATTTGTAATGTGAAATTATAAAAACAGCAAGGTAACGAATGATAAAAGTGAGCGTAAACGGTATTGCAATGCTAGGAAACAAGGCCTAGGGTTCATACTTTCACTAGTGTAAGTTCCCTCAACAATACTAACATAATTGGATCACATAACTATCCCTCAACATGCAACAAAGAGTCACTCCAAAGTCACTAATAGCGGAGAACAAACGAAGATATTATGGTAGGGTACGATGAGTGGAGTAATAGTAGTAGATGCAGGCAGGAGTCGGTCTACTTGTCTCGGACGTGATGTCTATATACATGATCATACCTAGATATTCTCATAACTATGCTCAATTCTGTCAATTTCTCAACAGTAATTCGTTCACCCACCGTAAAATACTTATGCTCTTGAGAGAAGCCACTAGTGAAACCTATGGCCCCGGGTCTATCTTCATCATATTAATCTTCCAATACTTAGTTATTTCCTTTGATTTTTTACTTTGCTTTTATTTTACTTTGCATCTTTATCACAAAAACACCAAAAATATTATCTTATTATATCTCTCATATCTCACTCTTGTAAGTGACCGTGAAGGGATCGACAACCCCTTATCGCGTTGGTTGCGAGGAGTTATTTGCTTTGTGCAGGTACGAGGGAGTCGCGCGTAGCCTCCTACTGGATTGATACCTTGGTTCTCAAAAACTAAGGGAAATACTTACGCTACTTTGCTGCATCATCCTTTCCTCTTCAAGGAAATCCAACGCAGTGCTCAAGAGGTAGCAAGAAGAATTTCTGGCACCGTTGCCGGGGAGGTGCGCGCAAGTCAAGATTTGACTCCCGACAATGAGCCATTTCTGGCGCCTTGCCGGGGACTCTACGCAAAAGTCAACATACCAAGTACCCATCACAACTGAGGGAGTCCTGGATTAGGGGGTCTCCGGACAGCCGGATTATATCCTTTGGCCTGACTATTGGACTATGAAGATACAAGATTGAAGACTTCGTCTCGTGTCCGGATGGGACTCTACTTGGCGTGGAATGCAAGCTAGGCAATACAGATATGTATATCTCCTCTTTTGTAACCGACCTTGTGTAACCCTAGCCCTCTCCGGTGTCTATATAAACTGGAGGGTTTTAGTCCGTAGGACAATAGACAATCATACCATAGGCTAGCTTCTAGGGTTTAGCCTCTCTGATCTCGTGGTAGATCTACTCTTGTACTACCCATATCATCAATATTAACCGAGCAGGACGTAGGGTTTTACCTCCATCAAGAGGGCCCGAACCTGGGTAAAACTTTGTGTCCCCTGCCTCCTGTTACCATCCGCCTAGACGCACAGTTCAGGACCCCCTACCCGAGATCCGCCGGTTTTGACACCGACATTGGTGCTTTCATTGAGAGTTCCTCTGTGTCGTCGCCGTTAGGCTTGATGGCTCCTTCTATCATCGTTAGTGATGCAGTCCAGTGTGAGACTTTTCTCCCCGGACAGATTTTTGTATTCGGCGGCTTTGCACTGCGGGCCAATTCTCTTAGCCATCTAGAGCAGATTGAAAGCTACGCCCCTGGCCATCAGATCAGGTTTGTAAGCTTAAACTACATGGCCGATATCCGCGGAGACTTGATCTTCGACGGATTCGAGCCTCTGCCTTGTGCGTCACGCGGTCATGGTGAGTACGATTTAGCTCTACCGTCCGACAGTGTTCAGGAGATCGCACCGACAGCCGCTCCGACCCTCAATTCGGAGCTAGTTGCGCCATCCATGGACGGGTGGATGGACCCCGCCATAGAGGCCTTACCCTCATCGGCGATCGAGCCGAACATCGACCTTACTCTGCACGAGAGCCGTGTTGACAAACTGTCGGATCTTTCTCCGGCCATGGACTCCGAACCGCCTGCGCCCATTCCTAGCGAATCCGATAGGGCTCCGATCATGGAGTTTACCTCTGTGGGTATTTTTCAGCACTCGCCCTTTGATGACATACTGAACTCTTTAAGGTCTCTCTCCTTGTCAGGAGGATCCTGATGTCTACTACACAACCTTCTTCTTGTAGACGTTGTTGGGCCTCCAAGCGCAGAGGTTTGTAGGACAGTAGCAAATTTCCCTCAAGTGGATGACCTAAGGTTTATCAATCCGTAGGAGGCGTAGGATGAAGATGGTCTCTCTCAAGCAACCCTGCAACCAAATAACAAAGAGTCTCTTGTGTCCCCAACACACCCAATATATACAATGGTAAATTGTATAGGTGCACTAGTTCGGCGAAGAGATGGTGATACAAGTGCAATCTGTATGGTAGATAAAGGTATTTGTAATGTGAAATTATAAAAACAGCAAGGTAACGAATGATAAAAGTGAGCATAAACGGTATTGCAATGCTAGGAAA
>NC_041386.1:460351889-460394540 GCF_002162155.2 Triticum dicoccoides | reverse complement strand
AATTGTTTCATACTTTTGATGTTCTCAAACTTTTTCAATCTTCACGCAATACATGAGCGTGAGCCATGGATATAGCACTATAGGTGGAATAGAATGGTGGTTGTGGAGAAGACAAAAAGGGAGAAGATAGTCTCACATCAACTAGGCGTATCAACGGGCTATGGAGATGCCCATCAATAGATATCAATGTGAGTGAGTAGGGATTGCCATGCAACGGATGCACTAGAGCTATAAGTGTATGAAAGCTCGACAAAAGAAACGAGTGGGTGTGCATCCAACTTGCTTGCTCATGAAGACCTAGGGCAATTTGAGGAAGCCCATCATTGGAATATACAAGCCAAGTTCTATAATGTAAAATTCCCACTAGTATATGAAAGTGATAACATGAGAGACTCTCTACTATGAAGATCATGGTGCTACTTTGAAGAACAAGTGTGGTAAAAGGATAGTAGCATTGTCCCTTTTATTTTATTTTTTATTTGGCCTTTCTTTTTTTGGCCTTCCCCTTTTTTTATTTGGCCTTTCTTTTTTTTGGCCTTTTTTGGGACAATGCTCTATTGATGATGATCATCACACTTTTATTTTCTTACAACTCAATAATTACAACTCGATACTAGAACAAGATATGACTCTATATGGATGCCTCCGGCTGTGTACCAGGATGTGCAATGATGCATGAGTGACATGTATGAAAGAATTATGAACGGTGGCTTTGCCACAAATACAATGTCAACTACATGATCATGCTAAGCAATATGACAATGATGAAACGTGTCATAATAACGGAATGGTGGAAAGTTGCATGGCAATATATCTCGGAATGGCTATGGAAATGCCATAATAGGTAGGTATCGTGGCTGTTTTGAGGAAGGTATATGATGGGTTTATGGTACCAACGAAAGTTGCGCGGTATTAGAGAGGGTAGCAATGGTGGAAGGGTGAGAGTGCGTATAATCCATGGACTCAACATTAGTCATAAAGAACTCACATACTTATTGCAAAAATCTATTAGTTATCGAAGCAAAGTACTACGCGCATGCTCCTAGGGGGATAGATTGGTAGGAAAATACCATCGCTCGTCCCCGACCGCCACTCATAAGGAGGACAATCAATAAATAAACCATGCTCTGACTTTATCACATAACGGTTCACCATACGTGCATGCTACGGGAATCACAAACTTCAACACAAGTATTTATGAAATTCACAACTACTCAACTAGCATGACTCTAATATCAACACCTCCATATCTCAAAACAATTATCAAGTAGCATACTTCTCATAGTATTCAACACACTCATAATAGAATTTTATTATTAATCTTGTATACCTAGCATATTAGGATTTTAAGAAAATTACCATGCTATTTAAGACTCTCAAAATAATCTAAGTGAAGCATGAGAGTTCATTTATTTCTTCAAAATAAAACTACCACCATGCTCTAAAAGATATAAGTGAAGCACTAGAGCAAATGACACACTACTCCGAAAGATGTAAGTGAAGATCAATGAGTAGTCGAATAATTATGCAACTATGTGAAGACTCTCTAACATTTAATAATTTCATATCTTGGTATTTTATTCAAACAGAAAGCAAAACTAAATAAAATGACACTCTAAGAATATAAAACATCATGTGAAGAAGCAAAAACTTAGGATCAACCGATACTAACGGATAGTTGTTGAAGAAGAAAGGTGGGATGCCAACCGGGGCATCCCCAAGCTTAGACGCTTGAGACTTCTTGATATATTATCTTGGGGTGCCTTGGGCATCCCCAAGCTTGAGCTTTTGTGTCTCCTTAATTCCTCTCATATCACGGCCTCCCTAAATCTCAAAAGCTTCATCCACACAAAACTTAACAAGGACTCGTGAGATAAGTTAGTATAAACCATTGCCAAAACCTTATCATACTCTACTGTAGCAAATCACTAAAAATATTATTCAACATTGCATACTAAAGGCCTCTGCATATTTAATAGTCCTATCCTTAAATAGAATCATTAAAGAAGCAAACATATGCAAACAATGCAAACATAACAGTAATCTGCCTAAACAGGATAGTCTGTAAAGAATGCAGCAACATCCATACTTCCCTAGCTCCAAAATTTATGAAATAAAATTCCCACTGTAGTAAATTTATCAGATCTTAATATACAAAAGGTTTCAACATTTTATCACATTCTGACTTTTCTAGGGAGTTATTGCAACAACGGTAAACTTTCTGTTTTCAAACAGCAACATGTATACTTGTAACATAGGCATAGTAAAGGCTATCAGTGCCACTTTTATTGAAATAAAAGATGCAAAACATTATTCTAAATAACATCAAGCAAATACTAACAAAATAAATTGACGCTCCAAGCAAAACACATATCATGTGGCGAATAAAAATATAGCTCCAAGTAAAGTTACCGATGAACGAAGACGAAAGACGGGATGCCTTCCGGAGCATCCCCAAGTTTTGGCTTTTAGGTGTCCTTAGATTATCTTGGGGGTGCCATGGGCATCCCCAAGCTTAGGCTCTTGCCACTCCTTGTTCCATAATCCATCGTATCCTTACCCAAAACTTGAAAACTTCACAACACAAAACTTAACAGAAAACTCGTAAGCTCCGTTAGTATAAGAAAATAAATCACCACTTCAAGGTACTGTAATGAACTCATTCTTTATTTATATTGGTGTTAAACCTACTGTATTCCAACTTCTCTATGGTTTATAAACTATTTTACTAGCCATAGATTTATCAAAATAAGTAAACAACACATCGAAAACAGAATTTGTCAAAAACAGAACAGTCTGTAGTAATCTGAATTAAACGTATACTTCTCGAACTCATAAAATTCTCAAATAAATTTCTGGACCTGAGGAATTTATCTATTAATCATATTCAAAAATAATTAACTAAATAGCACTCTCCAAATAAAAATGGCAGCAATTCTCATGAGCGCTTAAGTTTCTGTTTTTGACAGCATGATCAACAAGACTTTCCCAAAGTCTTCCCAAAGGTTCTACTTGGCACAAAAACTAATTAAACACATAAAACCACATCTAAACAGAGTATAGATGAATTATTTATTACTAAACAGGAACAAAAAGCAAGGAACTAAAATAAAATTGGGTTGCCTCCCTACAAGCGCTATCGTTTAACGCCCCTAGCTAGGCATGATGATTTCAACGATGCTCACATAAAGGATAAGAATTGAAACATAAAGAGAGCATCATGAAGAATATTAACCGAGCAGGACGTAGGGTTTTACCTCCATCAAGAGGGCCCGAACCTGGGTAAAACTTTGTGTCCCCTGCCTCATGTTACCATCCGCCTAGACGCACAGTTCGGGACCCCCTACCCGAGATCCGCCGGTTTTGACACCGACATTGGTGCTTTCATTGAGAGTTCCTCTGTGTCGTCGCCGTTAGGCTTGATGGCTCCTTCTATCATCGTTAGTGATGCAGTCCGGGGTGAGACTTTTCTCCCCGGACAGATTTTTGTATTCGGCGGCTTTGCACTGCGGGCCAATTCGCTTAGCCATCTAGAGCAGATTGAAAGCTACGCCCCTGGCCATCAGATCAGGTTTGTAAGCTTAAACTACATGGCCGATATCCGCGGAGACGTGATCTTCGACGGATTCGAGCCTCTGCCTTGTGCGTCACGCGGTCATGGTGAGTACGATTTAGCTCTACCATCCGATAGTGTTCAGGAGATCGCACCGACAGCCGCTCCGACCCTCAATTCGGAGCTAGTTGCGCCATCCATGGACGGGTGGATGGACCCCGCCACGGAGGCCTTACCCTCATCGGCGATCGAGCCGAACATCGAGCTTACTCTGCACGAGAGCCGTGTTGACAAACTGTCGGATCTCTCTCCGGCCATGGACTCCGAACCGCCTGCGCCCGTTCCTAGCGAATCCGATAGGGCTCCGATCATGGAGTTTACCTCCGTGGGTATTTTTCAGCACTCGCCCTTTGATGACATACTGAACTCTTTAAGGTCTCTCTCCTTGTCAGGAGGATCCTGATGTCTACTACACAACCTTCTTCTTGTAGACGTTGTTGGGCCTCTAAGTGCAGAGGTTTGTAGGACAGTAGCAAATTTCCCTCAAGTGGATGACCTAAGGTTTATCAATCCGTAGGAGGCGTAGGATGAAGATGGTCTCTCTCAAGCAACCCTGCAACCAAATAACAAAGAGTCTCTTGTGTCCCCAACACAACCAATATATACAATGGTAAATTGTATAGGTGCACTAGTTCGGCGAAGAGATGGTGATACAAGTGCAATCTTTATGGTAGATAAAGGTATTTGTAATGTGAAATTATAAAAACAGCAAGGTAACGGATGATAAAAGTGAGCGTAAACGGTATTGCAATGCTAGGAAACAAGGCCTAGGGTTCATACTTTCACTAGTGTAAGTTCGCTCAACAATACTAACATAATTGGATCACATAACTATCCCTCAACATGCAACAAAGAGTCACTCCAAAGTCATTAATAGCGGAGAACAAACGAAGAGATTATGGTAGGGTACGAACCACCTCAAAGTTATTCTTTCCAATCAATCCATTGGGCTATTCCTATAAGTGTCACAAACAGCCCTAGAGTTCGTACTAGAATAACACCTTAAGACACAAATCAACCAAAACCCTAATGTCACCTAGATACTCCAATGTCACCTCAAGTATCCATGGGTATGATTATACGATATGCGTCACACAATCTCAGATTCATCTATTCAACCAACACAAAGGACCTCAAAGAGTGCCCCAAAGTTTCTAGCGGAGAATCACGATGAAAACGTGTGCCAACCCCTATGTATAGGTTCCCAATGTCACGAAACCCGCAAGTTGGTCACCAAAACATACATCAAGTGGCACGTGGTATCCCATTGTTACCACAGATATCCATGGCAAGACAAACATCAAGTGTTCTCAAGTCTTTAAAGACTCAATCCGACAAGATTACTTCAAAGGGGAAACTCAATTCATTAGAAGAGAGAAGAGGGGGAGGAGAAACATAAGATCCAACTATAATAGCAAAGCTCGCGATACATCAAGATCGTGTTAAATCAAGAACATGAGAGAGAGAGAGAGATCAAACACATAGCTACTGGTACATGCCCTCAGCCCCGAGGGAGAACTACTCCCTCCTCGTCATGGAGAGCACCGGGATGATGGAGATGGCCACAGGAGAGGGATTGCCCCCTCCGGCAGGGTGCCGGAACGGGTCTAGATTGGTTTTCGGTGGCTACGGAGGCTTCTGGCGGCGGAACTCCTGATCTATTGTGCGTTCTGGAAGTTTTAGGGTATATGGAGTTATATAGGTGGAAGAAGCACGTCAGGGGAGCAACGAGGGCCCCACGAGGCAGGGGGCGCGCCCTAGGGGGGCGCCTCCACCCTCGTGGGCAGCTCCCGTATCTTCTGACATGGGGTCCAAGTCCATCAGGTGTGTTTCCTTCCAAAAATAACTTCTCCAGTTGATTTCGTTCCGTTTTGACTCCGTCTGATATTCCTTTTCTTCAAAACACTGAAATAGGCATAAAACAACAAATCTGGGCTGGGCCTCCGGTTAATAGGTTAGTCCAAAAAATAATATAAAAGTGGAAAATAAAGCCCAATATTGCCCAAAACAGTAGATAATATAGCATGGAGCAATCAAAAATTATAGATATGTTGGAGACGTATCAGATCCTGGCCGAACTATGTCCGACAGGATTGGGATGCGGACGATGAAGAAATTCGCGGCCCGCCCACCACCCACTTAGTAGCCACTATTGATGTCTTAACCGACATGCTCAACTTTGACTCCGAAGACATCGACGGTATGGACGACGATGCGGGAGACGAAGATGAACCACTGCCCACAGGGCCCTAGACAGCCACCTCATCATACGATATATACATGGTGGACACACCCAAAGAAGGCAATGACGACGAGACAGCGGAGGATGACCCCTCCAAAAAGCAACCCAAGCGCCAACGTCAGCGGCGCCGCTCTAAGTCCTGCCAAAGCAAAAGTGGTGATACCGGCACAGGAGATAATAACACTTCGGATAGTGCCGAAGATAACAACAATCCCCTCCAGCAAGATTTAGAGCAGGAGGATGGAGGAGCCAGCCCTCCTGAGAGAGCGGCAGATGGAGAAGCGGAGGCTGATAATTACATGCCCCCCTCCGAAGACGAGGCAAGCCTCGGTGATGACAAATTCGCCGTGCCAGAGGATCCCGTCGAACAAGAGCGCTTCAAGCGCCGGCTTATAGCCACGGCAAATAGCCTTAAGAAAAAGCAGCAGTAGCTTCAAGCTGATCAAGATCTGCTAGCTGACAGATGGACTGAAGTCCTCGTGGCTGAGGAATATAAACCCGAGCACCCCTCCAAGAGTTACCCAAAATGCAGGTTGCTACCCCGACTGGAGGAAGAAGCGTATGACGCGGCTGATCGGCCACCTCGTGGCCGCGATAGAGAGGCATTCCAGCCAAAAACTCAGCCTGCACCCTGACGCCACTCAAATAAAAAGGCATGGGGAAATACGCCAGACCTGCGAGACGTATTGGAGGACAAAGCAAAACATGCAAGATTGAGCTACGGATCACGAGGGCGCGCCACTATGAGAGACACGGATACAGTAAAAGTCAATCCGGCCGGGCCGAACACAGCAGGCAAGACCCATTTGAGCTGCATCGCGATATAGCCCAATACAGAGGCGCCGCACACCCCCTATGCTTCACAGACGAAGTAATGGATCATCAAATCCTAGAGGGTTTCAAACCCGTAAATATTGAATCATACGATGGCACAACAGATCCTGCGGTATGGATCGAGGATTTCCTCCTCCACATCCACATGGCCCGCGACGGTGACTTACACACCATCAAATACCTCCCACTAAAGCTCAAAGGACCAGCGCGACATTGGGTTAACAGCTTGCCAGCAGAGTCCATTAGTTGTTGGGAAGATTTGGAAGTCGCATTCCTCGACAACTTTCAGGGCACTTATGTGCGACCACCAGATGCCGATGACTTGAGCCACATAATTCAGCAGCCAGAAGAACCGGTCAGGCAATTCTAGACACGGTTCCTAACAAAGAAAAATCAAATCGTCGACTGTCTGGATGCAGAGGCCCTAGCACCTTCAAGCATAACATCCGCGACGAGTGGCTTGCTCGGCACCTTGGACAGGAAAAGCCAAAATCTATGGCAGCCCTCACGACACTCATGACCCGCTTTTGTGTGGGAGAAGACAGCTGGCTGGCTCGCAGTAACAACATATCAAAAAACCATGGTACTTCGGATACCAAGGACGGCAATAGCAGGTCACGTCGCAACAAACATATGCGTTGCATTAACAGCGATAATACTGAGGATACAACAGTCAATGCCGGATTCAAAGGCTCTAAACCTGGTCAGCGGAAAAAGCCATTTAAAAGAAGCACTCCGGGCCCGTCCAGTTTGGACCGCATACTCGATCGCTCGTGTCAAATACACGGTACCCCTGACAAGCCAGCCAACCACACCAACAGGGAATGCTGGGTGTTCAAGCAGGCCGGCAAGTTAATTGCCGAGGATAAAGATAAGGGGTCACACAGCGATGACGAAGAGGAGCCCCGGCAGCCGAACACCGGAGGACCGAAGAGGTTCCCCCCACAAGTGCGGATGGTGAACATGATATACGCAACCCACATCCCCAAGAGGGAGCGTAAGCGTGCACCCAGGGACGTATATGCGTTGGAGCCAGTCGCCCCAAAGTTCAACCCATGGTCCTCCTACCCGATCACCTTCGATTGCAGGGATCACTCCACTAGTATCCGTCACGGTGGATTCACCGCACTGGTCTTAGACCCAATCATTGACGGATTTCACCTCACTCGAGTCCTTATGGAATGCGGCAGCAGCCTGAACCTGCTTTACCAGGACACAGTGCGCAAAATGGGTATAGACCCCTCAAGGATCAAACCCACAAAAACGACCTTTAAAGGCGTCATTCCAGGTGTAGAGGCCCATTGCACAGGCTCAATTACACTAGAAGTGGTCTTCGGATCCCCGAATAACTTCTGAAGCGAAGAATTAATCTTCGATGTAGTCCCGTTCCGCAGTGGCTATCATGCACTGCTCGGGCGAACCGCATTTGCGAGATTCAATGCGGTACCGCATTATGCATACCTCAAGCTCAAGATGCCAGGACCCCGGGGGTCATCATAGTTAATGGAAACACAGAGCGCTCTCTTTGCATGGAGGAGCACATTGTGGCCCTCGCGGAGAAGCGCAAAGCAGCCTCTCAAGGCAATCCACCAGTTCGGCGTTTCAAGACCCGGACACCTTCAAACGCGCTCGGAGTAATCGGCAACTAGGCCTCCTGGCATGGTCTGAGCTCGCGTAGCAATGCGGTCCCCACCCCGGCCCAAGCCAAACGGCAAAATTCGTGCCACGCGTACATAATCACGCATTAAAAATACCATGGGCACAGGTGGGGAGGGGGGCACAACTACGGCACGCTCCAAGACGCGGCCTAAACCGCACAGGGGCTTCCCGCTTTGTTATTTTTCTCTTTCAGGACTTTAATCTCTGGAAACCTTGTCCGGCAGCATGATTGCCGAACACATGATGCAGCAACCAAGAGAGGCAGAAAGCTACGTCACACCACGGAACTCCTAGGTGGATTAAGATAACGAGTGAAATATTTGCTTTAATACTATTCCCCAGCTTGCCCTTGGAAGGGACATAGTCCTACTTTTTGCTTATCGCACTATCTGTATCATTCTACTTTAACGCACCTCTTTGAATAAACAACGCATAATATTACGACTATTATTGTATTCTTGTTTTATATATATGTGTTCATTAATGATGCCTTGCAACCGTACACTTTGGTATGGCCAACACACCAGGGGCTTAAGTACCCCACAGTATGGTATGAGAAGTCCGAACACTTTCACAAGTGCGGCACCCCGAACTTATAGCATTATATGCATCAGCTCCGAATCATGTCTTTGGTCAAATGTTGGGTTTGCCCGGCTCCTATGTTTTGGTACCTTACGTTCCGCTCTATCGGCTAAGGTAGTGCTAGAAGAACTACTATGATTGTGCCCCGGTTCTGCTAGGCTAAGCACCTCAGTAGAGAAAACTAAAACTGACTTTCATGATAAGGCGAGAGACTAGTCGTTTTTCGGCGAGGTTTCGAGTCCCTAAAGACTTATGCCGCTTAGAGCGAGGAGCCGGTCCTGTCCGGCTTAAAGGCGTGTATCGCGCCCCGAATTCGGCCTTCCGAATACCAGGGGCTTCACCGAAATTTAAAATTATAGAATTCTATGGCTAAGTGAGAGTGATAAAGCATTATTAGTCCAGTTGCCTTGTTCGCTGTGCTGAGCACCTCCCTCGAAGGACCAAACAATGGGAACAAGAGTGCTCAGGTTTATCCCGAACACCCCAGCACTCGCGGCATGGGGGCAGAAGCCGAGGACTAGCTATCTCTCAGATTGGATAAACAACCAAACAGAAGGTAATATTTTAAATTCAAACAAGCGTTGCATAGCGCATATGAAACAAGTTTTCATCATACAGGATCACACGAGCAAGTTTACTCAAATATTACATCCTTTGAACATTCGTCCGCTATAAGACGGGCACCCTTCAGGACACCCTCATAATAAATTTCGGGGGTGCGATGCTCCTTGCCCTGTAGCGGTCCCTCCTTGATCAGCTTCACGGCGTCTAGCTTGGCCCATTGCACCTTCACGCGGGCGAAAGCCCGGCGTGCACCTTCGATGCAGACAGACCGCCTGACGACCTCTAGCCGTGGGCAGGCGTCCACAAGCCGCCTCACCAGGCCGAAGTAGCTGTTCGGAAGGGCGTCGCCAGGCCACATCCCGACTATAAAGCCCTTCATGGCCTGTTCGGACGCTTTGTGTAGCTCGACCTGCTGCTTCAGCTGGTCGCTCATAGGCACCGGGTGTTCGGTCCCAGTATATTGAGACCAGAACAACTTCTCCGTTGAGCTTCCCTCCTCGGCCTGGTAAAACTGTGCGGCATCCGACACGCTGCAGGGCAAATCTGCGAATGCTCTTGGAGAGCTCCGGATTCGGGTAAGTAATAGGTAATTTACTTTCACATGCTTGCTTTGCATATAGAATACCTTACCCACCGCTATTTTCTTCATCGCGTCAATCTCCTGGAGGGCCTTTTGGGCTTCGGCCTTGGCACTTTTCGCGCTCTCGAGGGCTGCGACAAGATCAGACTCTCGCGTCTTCGAGTTAAGCTCCAACGCCTCGTGCTTTGTCACGAGAGCTTGGAGCTCTTGCTGCACCTCGCCCACCCGAGCCTCTTGCCTTTCCCGCTCGGTGTGCTCCTTGGCTGCTTTATCTTCGGCCTCGGACAGCACTTGCCTTAAGGTCGCCACTTCGGTCGTGGCCCCTGGCAAATTCATGATGTTCCTGTCATTTTGCAATCGCATTCTTTTTATACATATCCATAAACTAGGTATTACTTACCATTGTTCTCCTCAAGCTGCCTCTTGGCAAGGCCGATCTCGTCCTTGGACACTTCAAGGTCCTGCTTCAGTGCGGCGACCTCCGCAATTAGTGCGGCAGATGCTAGCAGCGAAGCCTGCATATGCATATTCACATACTTATATTAGACTCCTGCGATGTTGTTTGATCCTCTGTTCGGCTTTTCTTTGTGAACACCGAACAGAGCATCAGGGGCTACTGTCTATGCGGCAATATTTTTCCTATATTTTAAACACTTACCTCAAAGCCTGTTAGAAGGCTGGCACAGGCTTCAGTCAATCCGCTCTTGGCGTACTGAACCTTCTGGACCACCGCACTCATAATAGTACGGTGCTCATCATCGATGGAAGCACTGCGAAGCGCTCCCAGCAGATTGTCCGGCGCCTCTGGATGGACAGAGGTCACCGACACAGGCGTCTCGCCCCTCTTGGAAGGAGGCCGCCTGCCCGAGTCCGGAAGCACTGGAGGTTCCGGCGCGGTGTTCGGCTGAGGGCCGAGCTCGGAGCCCTCAGGGGCCTTGTCCCCTCTGCTCCCGAAGTCCGGAAGGTCGCCTTGAGGCGCCTCCGGGACTGTCTCCTCTCGACCCGGTGCCTCTTGAGACAGCACCTCGGCGTTGTCCGCAGGGCAAGGGGAGGTGGCGGTCGGAAGCAGATCGCTATCCATATCCGACGAGCCCAGGGAGCCGTCCGACGATACATCGATACGGGCTCGTGGCGGCCTGCATAATCATATTTGGCGTTAGGGAAAGCAGTGCGACAAAGGAATGCTATGAGTTACTCTGGTATCCAAATACTTACGACCTCCCCAGGGGCTTGTCCCTGGGCAACCACTCGTCTTCGCCTTTGACGGCGGCGGTGGAACTGTCCGGAAGGAGAGTCCTTCCCTTCTTGGACCCTTCGGCCCCCCAGTTAGGGGCGACCTTCCTTTTCTTGTCTCCCCCGCCTGGAGGGGGAGCATCTTCTTCTTCCTCCTCGTCTTCAGGGGAGGAGTGCGCCGTAGAGTCATCAGACGGTGAGTCCGATGACGCCTGGCATCGGGAACTCTTTCGGGTTCCCTTGGTCTTCTTGGTCTTCTCCAGCACCGTATAAGGAGCCCGAGTCAGCATCTTCGCCAGGAGAGCGTCTGCTGGGCCTTCGGGCAAAGGAGCCGGACAGTCGATCTGTCCGGCCATCTCCTGCCAGTCCTGTCAAAGGTACGGGAGCTTAGATCCCGCATAGAGTCAAACTATGGAAACACAAGTATCCTGTGAGAGGTAAAACAGCTTACCACGCTGGCTTGGCGCTTCGCGCAGAATCCGCGGTCCTCGGTAGTGGGAGGGGGAACCTTGGCGCTCTTGAATAGCACCTTCCAGGCATCTTCATGAGTTGTGTCAAAGAGCCTGTTTAGAGTTCGGTGCTGGGCCGGGTCGAACTCCCACAAGTTGAAAGCCCGTTGTTGGCACGGGAGGGTTCGGCAGATGAGCATGACCTGGACCACGTTGACAAGTTTGAGCTTCTTGTTCACCATGTTTTGAATACATGTTTGGAGTCCGGTGAGCTCTCCCGAACTACCCCAGGACAGGCCCTTCTCTTTCCAGGAGGTGAGCCGCGTGGGGAAGACGGATCGGAACTCGGGGGCCGCTGCCCATTTAGGGTCGCACGGCTCGGTGATGTAGAACCACCCCGATTGCCACCCCTTTATGGTCTCCATGAAGGAGCCCTCGAGCCATGTGACGTTGGGCATCTTGCCCACCATGGCGCCTCCGCACTCCGCCTGATGGCCGCTCACTACCTTCAGCTTGACATTGAAGGTCTTCAGCCACAAGCCGAAGTTGGGCTTGATGCGGAGGAAGGCCTCGCAAACGATGATAAACGCCGAGATGTTGAGGATGAAGTTCGGGGCCAGATCATGGAAATCCAGGCCGTAGTAGAACATGAGCCCCCGGACGAATGGGTGGAGAGGGAATCCCAGTCCGCGGAGGAAGTGGGTAAGGAACACTACCCTCTCATGGGGCTTGGGGGTGGGGATGAGCTTCCCCTCATCTGGGAGCCGGTGCGCGATGTCGTCGGGCAGGTATCCGGCTCTCCTCAGCTTCTTGATGTGTCCCTCCGTGACGGAGGAGACCATCCACCTGCCTCCCGCTCCGGACATGATTGGAGAAGGTCGAGGTGGGAAATGCGGACTTGGGCGCTGGAGCTCGAGTGTGCGAAAGTGGATGAGCGAAGGAGGAAGAAGGCGTGGATGAAAAGGTGAATCCTTGTCCATTTATATGGGCGGCCAAAACTATGCGCCCCCACTAGCCTGGTAAAACTCGCTTATCCCCCAAGCACCGTAATCGATGGCGTGGTTGGGTTACCCACGCCCATATTGATGAGAATCCCGTGATAAGAGGACATGATCTCTGCTTTGACAAGACGTGTCAAAAAACTGCATCACGTTATGTGCGGGGCTAGTTAAAGGAAACGGTTTGAATAATCACCGGGCCATGACATAATGTCGTGTTGCCAAGACGTGTCAGCAGATTAGATTTGTGGAAGTCTTATTCTCTCTACGGTGGTATGTGGAACTTATTTTGCAGGGTCGGACACTATCCTTGTATTCAAATTCTTCTGCGGTGTATTCAGAGGAGGAACCCGCCTTGCAATGCCGAAGACAATACTGCGCACCGGATTCATTGTCATTGAAAGCCTGGTTCAGGGGCTACTGAGGGAGTCCTGGATTAGGGGGTCTCCGAAAAGTTGGATTATATCCTTTGGCCGGACTATTTGACTATGAAGATACAAGATTGAAGACTTCGTCTCGTGTCCAGATGGGACTCTACTTGGCATGGAAGGCAAGCTAGGCAATACGGATATGTATATCTCCTCTTTTGTAACCGACCTTGTGTAACCCTAGCCCTCTCCGGTGTCTATATAAACTGGAGGGTTTTAGTCCGTAGGACAACAGACAATCATACCATAGGCTAGCTTCTAGGGTTTAGCCTCTCTGATCTCGTGGTAGATCTACTCTTGTACTACCCATATCATCAATATTAATCAAGCAGGACGTAGGGTTTTACCTCCATCAAGAGGGCCTGAACCTGGGTAAAACTTCGTGTCCCCTGCCTCCTGTTACCATCTGCCTAGACGCACAGTTCGGGACCCCCTACCCGAGATCCGCCGGTTTTGACACCGACAACAACCCTTATCTCCCGCATTACATTATTTGCCATTTGCCTCTATTTTTCCTCTCCCCCACTTCACCCTTGCCATTTTATTCGCCCTCTCTCTCTTTATCCTCCCTCTCTTTCTCTATTCGCCTCCTTTCCGTTTGCTTGTCGCTATGGCTAGTCCCTTATCCACTCCGTTGTCCCCTGAGTTTGAAGTCTTTCACTTCAAACAAAGACAAGGAGAAAACTTAAAAGATGCCTGGTTGAGGATAATGGAGTCTTATCGTAATTGTACCTTTGAAGTGGACCTAAGAATTTTGCTTCGCAATTTATATGTTGGATTAAATATGTCTCATAGACAACTCTTGGATTGCGTTGCCAAAGGTAATTTTATTGAAATTGATCCCCATATTGCGCTTGAAATAATAGAAGATATAATGGGAACACTACCTCAACAAAAGGGGCCTCATCCTACCTAGGAAGAGACACAAGTTTTTGAATTTTTTTGTGAAGTTACTAGTTTTTACAGAAGTCTCTTGAACCTCTTAAGAACGTTAGCGGAAATATTCACTGCATGAATATGTTGATTACTCTTTGCAATAAGCGGTTGGATTCTTTAGATCTAAAAATTTCAGAATATGAAGGGAAACGTAAAGAACCTCCCGGATTCAAGCTTGATTCCGCTAAAAAGTTGAAAACCAAAGATGGCAATAGCTAGATCTATCCTTGCTTCTTATGCCTAGCTAGGGGCGTTAAACGATAGCGCTTGTTGGGAGGCAACCCAATTTTATTTTTATTCCTTGCTTTTTGCTCCTGTTTAGTAATAAATAATTTACCTAGCCTCTGTTTTGGTTGTGTTTTTGGTGTTTAATTAGTGTTTGTGCCAAGTAGAACCGTTGGGAAGACTTGGGGAAAGTCTTGATATCTTGCTGTAAAAAACAGAAACTTTAGCGCTCACGAGAACTGCTACCATTTTTATTTGGAAAGTGATATTTAGTTAATTCTTTTTGAAGATGATTAATAGATAAATTCCTCACTTACAGAAATTTATTTTATAATTTTTGGCATTCCAGATCTTGCGCTAGCTACAGATTACTATAGACTGTTCTGTTTTTGACAGATTCTGTTTTTCGTGTGTTGTTTGCTTATTTTGATGAATCTATGGCTAGTTAAAGAGTTTATAAACCATAGAGAAGTTGGAATACAGTAGGTTTAACACCAATATAAATCAAGAATGAGTTCATTATAGTACCTTGAAGTGTTGTTTTGTTTTCTTTCGCTAACGGAGCTCACGAGATTTTAGATTTGAGTTTTGTGTTGTGAAGTTTTCAAGTTTTGGGTAAAGATTTGATGGATTATGGAACAAGGAGTGGCAACAGCCTAAGCTTGGGGATGCCCATGGCACCCCAAGGTAAAATTCAAGGACACAAAAAAGCCTAAGCTTGGGGATGCCCCTGAAGGCATCCCCTCTTTCGTCTTCGTCTATCGGTAACTTTACTTGGAGCTATATTTCTATTCACCACATGACATGTGTTTTGCTTGGAGCGTCTTGTATGGTTTGAGTCTTTGATTTTTATTTTACCACAATCATCCTTTCTGTACACAACTTTTGAGAGAGACTCACATGATTTGAAATTTATTAAAATACTCTATGTGCTTCACTTATATCTTTTGAGCCATATAGTTTTTGCTCTAGTGCTTCACTTATACCTTTTAGAGCACGGCGGTGGTTTTATTTTATAGAAATAATTGATCTCTCATGATTCACTTATACTATTTTGAGATTCCTTTAGAACAACATGGAAATTTGCTTTTAGCGATAATATAAAAAACCTTCATGTGTTGTTTGCTTATTTTGATGAATCTATGGCTAGTAAAATAGTTTATAATCCATAGAGAAGTTGGAATACAGTAGGTTTAACACCAATATAAATAAAGAATGAGCTCATTACAGTACCTTGAAGTGGTAGTTTGTTTTCTTTTGCTAACGGAGCTCACGAGATTTTCTACTTTAAGTTTTGTGTTGTGAAGTTTTCAAGTTTTGGGTAAAGATTTGATGGATTATGGAACAAGGAGTGGCAAGATCCTAAGCTTGGGGATGCCCATAGCACCCCAAAGGACACCTAAAAGCCAAATCTTGGGGATGCCCTGGAAGGCATCCCCTCTTTCGTCTACTTCTATCGGTAACCTTACTTGGAGCTATATTTTTATTCACCACATGATATGTGTTTTGCTTGGAGCGTCTTGTATGATTTGAGTCTTTGCTTTTTAGTTTACCACAACCATCCTTGTTGTACACACCTTTTGAGAGAGCCATACATGATTTGGAATTTGTTAGAATACTCTATGTACTTCACTTATATCTTTTGAGTTATATAGTTTTGCTCTAGTACTTCACTTATATCTTTTAGAGCACGGTGGTGGATTTGTTTTATAGAAACTATTGATCTCTCATGCTTCACTTAGATTATTTTGAGAGTCTTAAATAGCATGTTAATTTTCTTAAATAATCCTAATATGCTAGGCATTCAAGAGTAAAAAATTTCTTATGAGTGTTTTGAATACTAAGAGAAGTTTGATGCTTGATGATTGTTTCATGATATGGAGGTAATAATGACAAAGTCGTGCTAGTTGAGTAGTTGTGAATTTGAGAAATGCTTGTGTTGAAGTTTGCAAGTCCCGTAGCATGCACGTATGGTAAACGTTATGTAACAAATTTGAAACATGAGGTGTTCTTTGATTGTCCTCCTTATGAGTGGCGGTCGGGGACGAGCGATGGTCTTTTCCTACCAATCTATCCCCCTAGGAGCATGCGCGTAGTGCTTGGTTTTTGATGACTTGTAGATTTTTGCAATAAGTATGTGAGTTCTTTATGACTAATTTTGAGTCCATGGATTATACGCACTCTCACCCTTCCATCATTGCTAGCCTCTTCGGTACCGTGCATTGCCCTTTCTCACATTGAGAGTTGGTGCAAACTTCGCCGGTGCATCCAAACCCCATGATATGATACGCTCTTTCACACATAAACCTCCTTATATATTCCTAAAAACAACCACCATACCTACCTATTATGGCATTTCCATAGCCATTCCGAGATATATTGCCATGCAACTTTCCACCATTCCGTTTCATCATTGTCATATTGCTTAGCATGATCATGTAGTTGACATAGTATTTGTGGCAAAGCCACCATTCATAATTCTTTCATACATGTCACTCTTGGTTCATTGCATATCCCGATACACCGCCGGAGGCATTCATATAGAGTCATCTTTTGTTCTAGCATCGAGTTGTAATCATTAAGTTGTAAATAAATAGAAGTGTGATGGTCATCATTTTCTAGAGCATTGTCCCAAGTGAGGAATTAAAAAAAAGAGAGAAAAAGAGAGAAGGGACAATGCTACTATCCTTTGCCACACTTGTGCTTCAAAGTAGCACCATAATCTTCATTATAGAGAGTCTTTTGTTTTGTCACTTTCATATACTAGTGGGAATTTTTCATTATAGAACTTGGCTTGTATATTCCAACAATGGGCCTCCTCAAGTGCCCTAGGTCTTCGTGAGCAAGCAAGTTGGATGCACACCCACTTAGTTCCTTTTGTTGAGCTTTCATACATTTATAGCTCTAGTGCATCCATTGCATGGCAATCCCTACTCCTTGCATTAACATCAATCGATGGGCATATCCATAGCCCATTGATTAGCCTCGTTGATGTGAGACTTTCTCCTTTTTTGTCTTCTCCACATAACCCCCATCATCATATTCTATTCCACCCATAGTTCTATGTCCATGGCTCACACTCATATATTGCGTGAAAGTTTATAGGTTTGAGATTACTAAAGTATGAAATAATTGCTTGGCTTGTCATCGGGGTTGTGCATGATAAGAGCATTCTTGTGTGACGAAAATGGAGCATGACTAAACTATATGATTTTGTAGGGATGAACTTTCTTTGGCCATGTTATTTTGAGAAGACATAATTGCTTAGTTAGTGAGGGAGTCCTGGATTAGGGGGTGTTCGGGTAGCCGGACTATACCTTCAGCCGGACTCCTGGACTATGAAGATACAAGATTGAAGACTTTGTCCCGTGTCCGGATGGGACTTTCCTTGGCGTGGAAGGCAAGCTTGGCGATGCGGATATTCAAGATCTCCTACCATTGTAACCGACTCTGTGTAACCCTAACCCTATCCGATGTCTATATAAACCGGAGGGTGGTAGTCCGTAGGACATCAACTCCATATACAACAATCATACCATAGGCTAGCTTCTAGGGTTTAGCCTCCTTGATCTCGTGGTAGATCTACTCTTGTACTACCCATATCATCAATATTAATCAAGTAGGACGTAGGGTTTTACCTCCATCAAGAGGGCCCGAACCTGGGTAAAACATCGTGTTCCCTGCCTCCTGTTACCATCTGGCCTAGATGCACAGTTCGGGACCCACTACCCGAGATCCGCCGGTTTTGACACCGACATTGGTGCTTTCATTGAGAGTTCCTCTGTGCCGTCACAATCAGGAAGGATGCCTCCTCCCGTCTTTAAAGACGGCGCCATTGCTAAGGGAGCCTTGGCTGTCGGCCAAACCCTCCGGCTAGGTGGTTTCCTCATGACCGCCTGTTCAGCTGTTGCGCCGACGGTGACCTCTCGGGTCATCAAAAGCAACCTACATGTCAGCTTGGAGCTCATCGAGCAGCTAGATCCAATGGAGCTCTCTTCCGTAAACGAGCTCTTGGATCGCATCGCCGCCCTGGGGGTCGCTACAGATTACGACTAGGATGGGCTTAAACCCGATCTAAGAGAAATTAACTCTCCCCAAGTCACCCACCACGTTGCCGTGGTAGAGACGCTGTGCGGCGACCCTTCATCTATTTTAAGGACTAGATACGTCCGAATTGCCGACCCCTCCAAGCCGGATACCCGCAGAGGGGGAGATATAACTCAAGACCTGAGCTTAGGATCAGGCAACGGGCCAGATTCACTGGACAACATCCAAGAATCCAAACTTCAGAGTTCGGAAACTCTTCGGCCTCCGAATCTTGGATTGGGTGAGGTTTCAGATTCAACGACACCCGCCCACCCAATCATAAGTGATCTCTCCCAAATCAGGCAGAGGCCCGAGGAAACAGTACATCATTACTGGGCCATATTCCTCCTGGTTATGAACAGGATAAAGGATTGCCGCGAGGAAGACGCAATCTCAATTTTTTGCGGTAATTGCACGGACAAGGGAATCCTTAATGCCGTAAGTCGTCGTGATATCACACGATTCGCTGACTTGGCGTCCATAGTACAAAAATACTGTGCGATGGAAAGCGCCTGGAAAACCGAAATAAATTTTTGGGATAATCCGGCCTTGAATAGTAATCCCGTCCGAACTAAGAGGGTGCATCATTACAGGACACCCGAGATAAACACCAAATCCAAAACCCTTTATCGGGCATGGAACCGTACTAGAAAGATGGCTTGATGGACCCTGTAGAATTCACAGTACAGAGGACGCCACACCAACTCACAGCCTTAGAGCATGTTGGATACTCCGGGAGGTGGCCAAAATCAGCGAGGACCTCTTAATTCCGGAGGCCGCAAAAAGCAAAGCCCAAGGACACCAGTACCGTTCTCACAGTCTTCGAGATTTTCGCATCAAACAATGTGCGAAAAAGAACACTCCGCAGCCTCGCCGAAGTCTATCAAGTTGCAACAATAAATCCATGGAGCGACACTGCTATTACCTTCAACGCAAGTGATGAACCTAGATTCCGAACAGCCCGAGCACCAGCCACATTGGTCCTCAGTCCCATAGTGGACGGCTTTCGCCTCACCAAGGTGCTCATGGATGGAGGCAGCGGACTGAACCTCATTTATGAGGAAACCCTTCAAAAAATGGAAATAGACTGGAACCGCATCGAGCGAAGCAGCACAACCTTTAGAGGAATAATCCCCAGTCGGGAAGCGCGCTGCACAGGAAAAATCACACTAGATGTGGTGTCCGGCACGCCGGATAATTACAGGTCCGAAGAAGTCACGTTTCAGGTGGCCCCGTTCAAAAGTGGATATCACGCTTTACTGGGACGGGAAGCATTCTCAATCTTCCAAGCAATACCCCATTACGGGTACATGAAGCTTAAGATGCCCGAGCCGAACGGAATTATCACTCTAGCTAGTGATCCGGACGTAGCACTCCGCGCCAAAAACAAGACGGCCGCATTAGCCCTTGAGGCACTATCCGAAGCCTTAGCGGCTGAGGAACTGACTGCGCTGCGCTCCACGGTTAACAGGGATGATGTGATACTCGATAAGAGATCCAAATCCACATCCTTCAAGCCAGCTGACGAAATAGTCAAATTCCAGGTCCATCCAACGGACCCCAATAAAACAGCTTCCATCGGGGCACGACTGAACCCTGATGTAGACACCGCACTGCGAGAGTTCCTACGAGAGAACTGGGACATTTTCACCTGGCGCCCTTCAGACATGCTAGGGATCCCATGCAGGCTGGCCGAACACAGCTTAAATATCCTAAAAGGATTCAAACCTATCAAACAAGCCCTTCGGCGTTTTTCCGAACCCAAGAGACGGGCTATGGGAGAGGAGCTAGCCAAGCTATTGGAAGCCAGATTCATTAGAGACATAAAACATCCGGACTGGCTAGCAAACTTGGTGATGGTACCAAAGAAGGACAAATCCTGGCGCCTGTGTGTCGATTTTAAAGACCTCAACAAGGCTTGCCCAAAGGATCCTTTCCCCCTCCCCCGTATCGATCAAATTATCGATGCCATCGTAGGACACGACTCGTTGTGTTTCCTCGACGCATACTCCGGATACCATCAAATCAAGATGGCAGAATCAGACCAAGCCGCAACAGCATTCATCACACCATACGGCCCATTCTGCTTCAACACAATGCCCTTCGGGCTGAAAAATGCCAGTGCAACATATCAGCGCATGATCTAGACTTGTCTGGCAAATCAGATCGGCAAAACAGTGGAGGCGTATGTTGATGATGTGGTCGTCAAATCAAGACATGTCGAATCTCTAGTAGACGACTTGAGGCTTACATTCGATAACCTCTGAAAATATGACATCAAGCTCAACCTGGAAAAATGCATCTTCGGTGTTCCAGCCGAAAAGCTCTTGGGCTTCATTGTATCTGGTAGAGGAATTGAAGCAAATCCAGCCAAGATCCGAGCTTTGTCACAATTGGATATCCCAAAGGACCTCAAACAAATACAAAAATTAACCGAATGCGTGGCGGCTTTAAGCCGCTTCATCTCCCGCTTGGGAGAAAAGGCACTACCCCTCTATTGCCTCCTTTGGCGCACCGAACACTTCGAGTGGACGGAGGCCGCCACGGCCGGACTTGATGAAATAAAAGCCATACTGGCAACAAACCCAGTCCTGGCCGCGCCGAACATCGGCGAACCAATGTTATTGTACATTGCAGCAACACATCAAGTTGTCAGCGCAGTGCTCGTTGTAGAGCGGGAAACGGATGGACACAAATTCCCCCTTCAAAGGACGGTCTACTACGTATCCACTGTCCTCACTCCATGCAAATCACGGTACCCGCATTATCAAAAGATTGCATACGCGGTATTCATGGCATCCCGGAAGCTACGACACTACTTTCAAGAGTGTTCCATAACAGTAGCCTCGGAAGTACCACTCAATGATATTATTAACAACCGCGACGCAACGGGCCGGATTGCAAAATGGGCCATCGAGCTTCTCCCGTTTGATATAACCTATAAGCCACGGCGAGCTATTAAATCGCAAGTTTTAGCCGACTTCGTCGCAGAATGGACGGAGGCCGAGCTCCCTAAAGAGTACGACACATATTCAAACTGGATTATGCATTTCGACGGCTCCAAAATGTTGGCCGGACTGGGGGCTGGCGTCATCCTGACGTCCCCCACGGGAGACACAGTCCAATATGTGCTCCAAATCATGTACATGGATTCCAACAATGCAGCCGAATATGAGGCCCTCCTACATGGTCTCCGGATAGCAGTATCCATGGGTATCCAGCGCCTAGAGGTACGCGGGGATTCAAACCTCGCGATATCCCAAATAAATGGAGACTTCGATGCCAAGGACCCAAAAATGGCAGCTTACCGCAACACCGTCCTAAAAATGTCAGCTCGGTTCGAAGGGCTGGAGTTTCACCATATAGCACGAGAAAACAATCAAGCAGCGGACGTCCTGGCACGCATCGGAGCAAAATGCGATGTAGTCCCCCCCAACATCTTTTTGGAAAGATTGTTCAAGCCATCCGTAGCATGGGAGGGGGAACCCGCAAATAACAGCCCGGACCCAGCCGCACCACTCGACGCCGAACAATCTGACACAACTGGAGGCTCTGCCAATGAAATTACACCTTCAGCCCACGTAATAATTGCGGTCATCGCCCCATGGATAGAACCATTCCTAGCCTACCTTACTAGGGAGGAACTCCCGGAGGACCAAAATGAGGCCCGCTGCATAGTGCGGCGATCTAAAGCCTATAGAGTCCATGAGGGAGAGATTTATAAGAAAAGCACTACCGGAGTCCTTCAAAGGTGCATCTCCGAAGAGGAAGGGCGGAACCTTCTGGCTGAAATTCATGCCGGACTCGATGGTCACCACGCTGCTGCTCGGTCCCTTGTTAGCAAGGCTTTCCATACAGGCTTTTATTGGCCGACGGCCCGGGCAGACGCTCAGGACCTAGTCCAACGATGCGCTGGTTGCCAACTTTTTGCCAACCAAAGCCATATGCCACCCACCGCACTCCAAACTATACCCATCACCTGGCCTTTTGCGGTCTGGGGGCTTGACATGGTCGGACCCCTTAAAGGTGGGACCAATAGGAAAAATACTTACTGGTCATGGTGGATAAATTCACCAAATGGATAGAAGCCAAGCCTGTTAAAACGGCCGAATCCGGACCTGTGATAGACTTCATATCCGGGGTTGTACACCATTATGGCGTCCCCCACAGCATCATAACCGATAACGGTACAAACTTTACCGCCGACGAGGTAAAACTCTGGTGCAAAAACATGGGCATCAAGCTCGATTATGCTTCCGCCTATCACCCACAAACCAATGGCCAGGTCGAACGTGCAAATGGTCTTATTATGAGCGGCATTAAACCCAGACTGGTGCGGTCCCTCAAGGAATCTAACACGCACTGGGTAGAGGAGCTCGACTCCGTGCTATGGGGGCTGCGGACCACGCCAAATCGCACCACCGGATACACACCATTTTTTATGGTGTACGGTGCAGAGGCAGTTCTGCCTTGCGACATAATTCATGACTCACCTCGAGTGCACGTGTACGAAGAAAGAGAAGCCGAGCTCGATCGGCAGGACAACTTGGACGCCCTGGAGGAGGAGCGTGACATGGCAAAAGCCCGTTCCGCATTTTATCAATAGCAGGCCCGAAGATATCAAAGTAGAGAAGTACGGGCCAAAAATTACAATGTTGGCGAACTAGTTCTACGCCTGCCGGATAAGAAAAAGGACAAACTCAAGCCCAAGTGGGAAGGTCCATTCATAATCGACCAAGTCCTGACTGGCGGGGCGTACCGCCTGCGAGATGCGTCGGATAACCGACTCGAGCCGAACCCGTGGAACGCCACCCGTCTCCGAAGATTCTATGCCTAGCGCCGGACTCTGTGTTCGTCTCCTTCCTCTGTCCATTTTTTGCATTTTTCTGTCTTACATTTCTCTCCTTCCCCTCTTTTCTTTTATAGCCCTTAAAGGCTCATCTAGTGACACGCCACTCGCGCTCATTAAACCTAGGGGCTTCTTTAACAGAAGCTTATTTATACGGGCTTCACGCCCAACACATGCGTCAAACTTCCGCATGTACCTTTTTCTTCACCATTATATGCATCGATATGACTTAAGTTTTGGCCAAGCTGGGTTGCCTGGCTCCTGTGCTTACCCCTACGTTCCCGATTGTTCGGCTAGGCGGTAAAGGGAGCACCTCTGCGATTGTTACTGCCAGGTCAGCCGGATGTGTACCTCAGACTGGGTGAAGCCGAAAGCTAGCGTTCTTAAGGGAATATTCAGTCGGTAAGATAAAAGATGATCTTTTTACACATTTTATGCGCCCCAGATGCTTTTTCTGCGTTTTTTTACGCAGTCCGGACATGCACTTTAGGGCATGCCTCCCAGTGAAAGGAACCCCTAACGGAACTATTCTCTCTGGAAGATGTTTCTTACTAACCATGTAATATAACATAACTAGTTGGGCACTTGTCTGATAAAGCACTAATGACCCCTACGCCTGGTCTCCACGCATACCACGGTTCTTATATAACCGCTATGGTATTCGGACACACTCCGGACCGTTAGGTCCCGAGGTTGAAGCGAAAAGGTCGGCAACGACAAACGATCTACAATCCAGCTAGAAGGCATTACACATGTCAATTCAAAATTACATAGTCATTCTGACTGATTGTATTCCTCTTCTATACCATCTAACAGGCTGTCTAATTTACAGTCCTGCTAGGAATACTTCGCGGCCAACTCTACTTGGCCGTATACTAAGCTCACAGGGATCTCCTTCCCGTCAGGCCCCACTGGTCCGACCTCGGCCATGTGGTTTGGGTCAGACTTCGTAAAACGGGTCTTCACCATGGCCCAGGCTTCCCTAGCGCCTTGTCGGCAGGCCAATATCTTCCACAACTGGAAGCGTCGCCGAGCTCCCTTCAGCTTCTCCGCAAGCTCTCCAAGGCCCTCGGGCATGGAGTGGGCAGGCCATAAGGCTTGGGCAACACCTCGCACCGCCTGCCGAATTCGCTCGTGCAGTTGCATGAGTTCGGGAAGAAGGTCACCCGTAGAATCGGGCATCTCCTCTGCAGGACGACCTGTGAACCTATAGACATTACTCTGTTAGTCGACTTCCTCGCTGAACTCTTTTTTTTCAAAGTTCGTTCAAGCACTTACTGAATATGCCGCGTCAAAGCCGCTGATTCTCCCTTGTGGAGTCCGACAGCTGGCCACGAACATCTTTAAGTTCGACGTCCAGCCTGGTGTTGGCATCCTGAAGATCATTCTTCTCTCGCCTCACCTTTGTCAACGTACTCTCACCGGCCTTTAGCCGGCGTAAGAGTTGTTGCTTTTCCAGATCAAGTCCGGCGCCATCTGCAACATGATTTGTCAGATTTGCACCCACACCGCACAATACTAATCTTTCAAAGCGTATCTTACCTGAGGGGGTCTCTTTGGGCTCCCCTGCTGCGGCTAGTGCGGCCTCTAGTTGGGCCTTGCACTTTTCCAGCTCCTGGGACAGTACGGTATTCTTCTCTGTAAGAACCTGCTTATTAAATGATCCTTAAATCAGTTGCTCTAACTGTTTCAAGTCTCGGGGGCTACTGGAATATCTATATTTGACCAAAATTTTCTCACCCGTATGTCTTTTACATACTGCTCCATGGCTCTGGCTAAACCATTTTGAGCGGCACGGAGGTACGCATCTCCTGAATTAAAGGCATCTAAAGCCTCTTGGGAGAAACAAGCGTCGCGTAGAACTGTCCGGCGACGCCTGTGGTTCATGGCACTCTCCACTTCAGAATTTGTGGCAGACAGCCTGTCCGCATCCTCTGTCGGAGGAGCGTCCGGTGCGCGCCTTGTGCTCGCCTTCCCTTCCTGGCCAGACGTTGGAGCCTGGCTGGTGGGGGCGCGATTGGCAACCTCTCCGGATGTAGTCTTCGTTCTGAAGATAGCATGAACGTTAATATGCCCTGACAGAATAACACCAGGGAAACAGAGGGTGCGCTATACCTTTGCGCCGGCACCTCAGTCCGGACTGCATTCCTTTTTGCCCCACGGGGTCCTGCGGCCCCTCGTTGGCTAGCCGCCACAGGTTCGGCCTCCTGCCTCGGAAATCTCCCCTGCAAAACACGGTTGTCGTCAGAAACACCGGAATACGTGAGAGTGGAATCTCTCTCAAGGGAATGAGACTCCGGTTTCTGTCACCTGGGAGGCCGGGATTAACCCTGGGTAATCAGCCATGATGGCTACCAAGGTATTGTCCTTGCTTAGCTGATGGAACACCCCGTCGATAAGCTCCACCGATATGTCTGGGTCCTCTTCGGAGTCCGGATCGAGGGACCGTTATGTGTCCTCGGGCTGTGGAGGGCGGCTGTTTATATCCTTTACCTCCTGTCGCAGTTCCTGCACTGAAGTCGTTAAACTACATATCTAACTGTGGGAGTATAAAACAGACGGGCAAGCACAATTATTCACTTACCCAACTTGGAGGATCGTACATAGTAAATCCGGCCTGCGGATTGACGCGGAGGAATTCCTCCTTTTCTCCCTTGTACAAAGAGGATAAGATCCTTACTAGGGCGGCAGCTGAGGCCGGCCCCTTACGACCGTAACTGGTGGCGTCATCCTCCCCGTTGAAATCCCACATGGGGTGGCCTCTATATTGAAGCGGCTGTGTGACACCCCAAAAAATTTGGCCTTGTTTTATTTAAAAAAAAAATTTGCCAGGAATTAAAACTTTAGTTTTCTGAGCTCCATTTTTTTTTTGATTTTTAATCTTTTCCTTCCCTGTTTTCATGAGTTTTTCCCAGAGAGAAAACTTTTCAATTATGTTGTTGGACTTGTTTAACCTCTCAAGAAAAACTTTGCTGTTATCAGTGTAACTAATTAAATAATTAAATTGCTTGATCTTTACTTTCTTGAAAATAGTTTTTTCAAGGTTATCTGACCATATTTGAACTACAACCATTTGATGGACTCACTTAAAATTTCCACAAAAATTTGGAGATGTCATGTGATGTTTTTGATTAACTTTTATGCAAAAATATATTTCATTCATAAAATATTTTGAGCCCTGCACTCAATTTTTCTTCTCTGGTCCAGAGTGCATTTTGCACTACAACCTATTTAAATATTTCTCTAAAACTTCTACCAAAATTAAGGGAGGTCAGTAGGAGCATATTATTTCACTTTGTGCAAAAACCTATTTATGTTCTTTTAAAAATTTGAGTGGATCAACCTCATTTCCATTCTGGTCCAATTTGAGGATTTGTACAGCAACCACCATTTTAGTTGCTCCTATACCCTTAATTATTTCTCCTACTTGTAGTCCCCCATGTTAAACCCTTAAGTCCAGGAGCATGCACCATTTAGATCACTTTTAGTTCATGGAATAATGTTATTTATTTCCTGTCCAGAATTGAAGTTTTGTAAAACTTGCACTAGCAAGTTTCCCCTTTTGTCCAACTAACCTCACCACTCTCTTTTGCATCTAAAGAGACCCCCATCTGGAGTTTTTGGCCACCCCTAGACCTGCCTAAGTGCATGTGGCATTTTGCCAAACACCTGGAGAGCATGACCAGTTCTGGCATGATTGTGGCATTGCTCTGTGAACTTGCACCCCTGATCAAACCAGCATGTCCACTAGACTCCCCGTTGCTCCTAACCTCGATCTGGTAAATCCCATCCTCACCTGCGACCTGTAGCATGCCTCGGCATTGTGTCGAACACTTGGTGTGCGTGCACTGGACGCGCCCAGAGCGCGCGTATTGCAGCCGCGCGCCCGAGCCGACACGCCGGCCCCACGGCTTTGGCTCGCTCTGCAGCACCACGCCACGCGCTCCCCTCCTCGCAGCAACGCGCCAAGCAGCCCCCGCCGCGCCCGGCAGGCCAAGAGCTAGCCGCCGCCGCCGCCCGACAGCCCTGCGCCGTGCAGCGCCGCCCAAGCCACCCCGGCTCGCCACCTGGCCCCTGGAGCAGTGCCCTCTCGTCCACTAGCTCTTGCCGTCATCCCCTTCCGCGCCACGTTGCCCTGCAAGCCACAGTAGGGCGGTTCGCCGGCAAGCTTATCCCTGGTCGCCGCAAACCGACATGGCCACGCTATAAAAAGGGACCCCGAGCCCCTCTGAGCACGCACGCACCCTCAGGCTACCCCCATGGCACCCCCATAGCCCGCAATCGTCCGGGAAGCGTCGTCTTCCTCATCTCCGGCAACCACGGCCGCCACCACTGCCCCGGCCAATTCGGCACCACCAGGGCCTCCCACTCTTCGTTCTCTCCACCAAGAACCCCCTCATCCTCCCGTAAGCCTTCCCCCTACTCCATTTCGATCGAGAACCACCGCCGCCCCGAAGCCACTTTGCACCGAAACCTCCCTCCGCCGCGAAGCTCACCGCCGACGACTTCTTCCACCACTGTCGACCCCTCGACCACCGGGAGAAACGCCCCAGCCGTGCGGATCCATCCCCGCCCTCCAGAGGCCGCGAGGAGCCGCCGCTCGCCGGCGTTGGTCGCCGGAGTCCCGCCTCCGCTCGGGACAGAGGAAGAAGGAGGAGGGCGGACTGGTCAAACCTGACCAGTGGGCCAGGCGGGCCCACTGTCAGTGACCCTGCGCATATCCACGTCGGTTAAGTGAAGACGTATTAACCCCAGTACGTCTCCCGTTTTCGAAGACGTATTCTGCCGAAACGTTTTCTTTTCTGTTTTATATTAAAAACAGATTTTGACCAGAACTTTGACTGGCTATAACTTTTTAAATATAAATCCAAATGAGTTGATTCTTTTTCCTACCTTCTTCAAATTTGGTCTAGTTTATTTTAAGATTTATTTGAAAATTTTTCAAACAACTTTTGGTTCTGTTTTTGAAATATGTGTTAATTCAAATATATTTTCAAATAGGATTTTTGGGAGAGAGAAGAAACTTTCAAAAGTTTGGAAAGCACCCTGCCTTTCCACACATTGAAGGCAAGCATTCTGAACCCCGGCATAATAATTTTTGGAGTGATCATTGATGCATTTATAACTCCACCGCATTTCGAAGGACTTGTTATTTCATGTGATATGATCATATGCATGGGTGTTACTGATTTCCATGCTGTTGGTAATGGACACACTTGTGATGATAATCACCCTCATGAGCTTGACATGCATACCGGCAGGAACCCGGGAAAACCTCTGCCTTGGGTAGGTATGAGTTTGTCGCCGGTCTCCGTCGGGACGGTTCTGTCTGGTATGGCATGGTAGGGTGATATGAGTGGTGACTCTGTTTGATGAGATATATTTGTTATACTAATCATGCAGGGAATACCTGAACCTCCTGAGTCGACCATAGATCAAGTCTTGTTCCAGTAACCCCCATACTTGTTTCGTACTACCGCTCGTCTCTACAGCAAGTAGAGTACGGTTCAGTAAGTTGTCAACCTCTTTCTAGCACACACCGTACAGAGAGGCCATGGTGGAAGATACCGGTTGTAACTGGTAGGCAGGCCACCAGGTCCGGGAGCATGGGTGTTTCCGGTTGGGACCGAGAGGGGAGGCCACCCCTTAGAGCGCGCGATATAAATTTGATCCCATGCTACGCGAGGTTGTAGCCTCCCCACTTAGAGTTTGCTTAACAGGTGTCGTGGGTGATTCCAGACACGTGTGTGATAAGCTGGTGTGTGCAAGTTAGGTGTGTTTTCAACAAAAAGACCGTAGATGGAATTAGTCCTGATGGACTAAAGAAATCCGTTACTCGTGGGTAAAGAGTACACCCTCTGCAGAGAATAAACCTATTCGAATAGCCGTGTCCATGGTTAAGGATCACAGTCTGGGATGGGTCAAGTATCGGTCTTAGTGTCGGTCTTCGGAGGTGAAACTGTTAACCAGAAAAATGGAATTACTACCCGTGACTTGTGATATCTGTGATGATTATTATTATTGTTGACTAACCCGTGATATTATTGTTATTACCGAATATCTCTGGGATGGTTCTACCTCCGGGATATTCATTATGATCATTTCTTTTAAAGCCCTTTATGTGGCGTCGCTCAGACGCCCGACTGTGGCATTTCTTTTAAAGCCCTTTATGTGGCGTCGCTCAGACGCCCGACTGTGGCATTTTCTTTTAAAGCCCTTTATGTGGCGTCGCTCAGACGCCCGACTGTGGCATTTTCTTTTAAAGCCCTTTATGTGGCGTCGCTCAGACGCCCGACTGTGGCATTTCTTTTAAAGCCCTTTATGCGGCGTCGCTCAGACGCCCGACTGTGGCATTTTCTTTTAAAGCCCTTTATGTGGCGTCGCTCAGACGCCCGACTGTGGCATTTCTTTTAAAGCCCTTTATGTGGCGTCGCTCAGACGCCCGACTGTGGCATCACTTGATTATTTGTTTCATAAGTTTTTTATACTACCATGTTATTGCAATTTTATAAATAACTTGCTTGCACGCATCAGAATTTCATTTATCTATTGTGACTGACGTCATGAGCATAAAATATTTTAGCACATCATTGTTATATTATACCTGTGTTCATAATGTTTGCGAGTACATTCAAAGTACTCACTGGCTTGTCCCTGGCTATTGTCTTGGCCAGATTTTCTTGCACGGAGAGGAGTGACGCGGTGACAGCCCCGGAACCTAAGCAATGGAGATAGCAGCCTCGCGAAGATAGGAGTTAACCTGGTCAGCTGTTCCTGTGGGAATTGGAGTCCCATAGACACTGATGATCCACAAACCACTTCCGCCATCAACCACTAGAAACCATTTGTTGTACTCACAGGCCAGAATGGTCTTGTACTGCATATTTTGTATGTTGCTTGGAATTTCTGTATCAAGTTGGAGCCTCATCAGCTAACAGTAATCCTGGGGCTGATGAGCACGACGGTCTTTTCTGGAAATTTATTTCCCGGAAAGTCGGTCGCGACAGGCTGCACCCCTCACATAATGCATGCATCCATGACTCCAATCATGGTTAGTCCGGAATGAGCCAATAGTCTTATCCGGCCCATCAGGTAAAGGACGTCTCTGTCGCTTTCTTTCTGAGAGCTCCGCGGATGCCAGCTCAAGCGTTTCTTCAATGGGGCACTGTTGAACTCAGGGAGACCGACCCGGATAGGGTCCGGTAGTGGGACGTCATCTATGTAAAACCATTCCGAAGGCCAGTCCTCGGACGCCTTCTTTGGGGTTCCAGATAGGTATCCGGTCTCGGTGATGCGCCATACTTCGGCTCCGCCCACTTGGTATATAGACCCCTCTCGAGAACGGGGCACCAGGCAGAATAACCTCTTCCACAGCGCGAAATGAGCCTCAACGCCTAAAAATAGCTCGCAAAGGGCGACGAAACCCGCAATATGTAATACGGAGGTGGGCGTGAGATTGTGCAGCTGTAGGCCGTAGAACTCCATAAGCCCGCGGAGAAATGGATGAATTGGAAACCCCAGTCCCCTTATTAGATAGGGGATGAGGCACACCGCTCTCCTTTAGAAGGATTGGGGGTGCTCTCCGCTTGTTTTCCGCCATTATAGGTGGCGAGACCGGCTCGGACCGGGACCATGTATGCCTGAGGGAGAAATCCCTTGGCCTGAAGCGACACTAACTCGCTATGCGGGATGGTGCAACTCTCCCAGTCCCCCGGTTTGGGACCGGAGGGGCGAGGGGAGGAGCTGCGACGGCTGGTCATGTTGGAATGGACCTTTGCTGGAAGCGCTCTGATGATAACTCGCGGAGAGGAGAAGATGTGGTTTGGACCTAAATCCCCATCCCGTAAAATAGGCGGCTCATTTATACGGCTAGGGGCGTGGATGTAAAAACGCCCTGGCTTTTCGCATTCGTTTGACACATGGAAGATGGCCATTATTGGGTGTGGGAGTCGAGGAGCGCTACATTACAAAAATCGGACATTATTCCTACAGGTACACAGGATTTGGAGAAGAACCCGCCTTGCAATGGCGAACAATCTGCGCGCCGGACACATCGTCATTGAAGCCTGGTTCGGGGGCTACTGAGGGAGTCCTGGATTAGGGGGTGTTCGGGTAGCCGGACTATACCTTCAGCCGGACTCCTGGACCATGAAGATACAAGATTGAAGACTTCGTCCCGTGTCCGGATGGGACTTTCCTTGGCGTGGAAGGCAAGCTTGGCGATGCAGATATTCAAGATCTCCTACCATTGTAACCGACTCTGTGTAACCCTAACCCTATTCGGTGTCTATATAAACCGGAGGGTGGTAGTCTGTAGGACATCAACTCCATATACAACAATCATACCATAGGCTAGCTTCTAGGGTTTAGCCTCCTTGATCTCATGGTACATCTACTCTTGTACTACCCATATCATCAATATTAATCAAGCAGGACGTAGGGTTTTACCTCCATCAAGAGGGCCCGAAGCTGGGTAAAACATCGTGTTCCCTGCCTCCTGTTACCATCCGGCCTAGACGCACAGTTCGGGACCCACTACCCGAGATCCGCCGGTTTTGACACCGACAGTTAGTATGCTTGAAGTATTATTATTATTATGTCAATATGAATGTTTATCTTGAATCTTTTGGATCTGAATATTCATACCACAATTAAGAAGAATTACATTAAAATTATGCCAAGTAGCACTCCACATCAAAAATTATCTTTTTTATCATTTACCTACTCAAGGACGAGCATGAATTAAGCTTGGGGATGCTTGATACGTCTCCAACGTATCTATAATTTTTTATTGCTCCATGCTATATTATCTACTGTTTTGGACATTATTGGGCTTTATTGTCACTTTTATATTATTTTTGGGACTAACCTATTAACCGGAGGCCCAGCCCAGAATTGTTGTTTTTTGCCTATTTCAGAGTTTCACAGAAAAGGAATATCAAACGGAGTCCAAACGGAATGAAACCTTCGGGAACGTGATTTTCTCATCGAACATGATCCAAGAGACTTGGACCCTATGTCAAGAAATAAAGGAGGAAGCCACGAGGTAGGGGGCGCGCCTACCCCCCCCCCCCGGTGCGCCCTCCACCCTCGTGGGCCCCTGTTGCTCCACCGACGTACTCCCTCCTCCTATATATACCTACGTACCCCCAAACGATCAGATACGGAGCCAAAACCCTAATTCCATCGCCGTAACTTTTTGTATCCACGAGATCCCATCTTGGGGACTGTTCCGGAGCTCCGCCAGAGGGGGCATCCATCACGGAGGGCTTCTACATCAACACCATAGCCCCTCCGATGAAGTGTGAGTAGTTTACCTCAGACCTTCGGGTCCATAGTTATTAGCTAGATGGCTTCTTCTCTCTTTTTGGATCTCAATACAATGTTCTCCCCCTCTCTTGTGGAGATCTATTCAATGTAATCTTCTTTTTGCGGTGTGTTTGTTGAGACCGATGAATTGTGGGTTTATGATCAAGACTATCTATGAACAATATTTGAATCTTCTCTAAATTCTTTTATGTATGATTGGTTATCTTTGCAAGTCTCTTTTAATTATCAGTTTGGTTTGGCCTACTAGATTGATCTTTCTTGCAATGGGAGAAGTGCTTAGCTTCGGGTTCAATCTTGTTGTGTCCTTTCCCAGTGACAGTAGGGGCAGAAAGGCACGTATTGTATTGTTGCCATCGAGGATAACAAGATGGTTTTTTTATCATATTGCATGAATTTATCCCTCTACATCATGTCATCTTGCTTAAGGCGTTACTCTGTTTTCATGAACTTAATACTCTAGATGCATGCTGGATAGCGGTCGATGAGTGGAGTAATAGTAGTAGATGCAGGCAGGAGTCGGTCTACTTGTCTCGGACGTGATGCCTATATACGTGATCATACCTAGATATTCTCATAACTATGCTCAATTCTGTCAATTGCAAAACAGTAATTCGTTCACCCACCGTAAAATACTTATGCTCTTGAGAGAAGCCACTAGTGAAACCTATGGCCCCCGGGTCTATCTTCATCATATTAATCTTCCAATACTTAGTTATTTCCTTTGCTTTTTCCTTTGCTTTTATTTTACTTTGCATCTATATCACAAAAACACCAAAAATATTATCTTATCATATCTATCAGATCTCACTCTCGTAAGTGACCGTGAAGGGATTGATAACCCCTTATCGCGTTGGTTGCGAGGAGTTATTTGCTTTGTGCAGGTACGAGGGACTCACGCGTAGCCTCCTACTGGAATGGTACCTTGGTTCTCAAAAACTGAGGGAAATACTTATGCTACTTTGCTGCATCATCCTTTCCTCTTCAAGGAAATCCAACGCAGTGCTCAAGAGGTAGCAGTGTGGCAGGGACAAGAGGATGTGGAACCCCTTCAAAATGCTAAGGACAAAGATTGGCTAAAGCTCAAGACTCTTCATTTCTATTTTAGTGATCCAAGATCACATTGAGTCCATAGGAAAGCCAATACTATTAAAAGGGGATGAGGTGTTGCTTAATGGTCTACTTGCTCAAAGTGCTTAGTGATATGCTCCAAAACCCTCAACCACTTTCTCATTTCTAAATATGTCCAAAACATAAAGTCAAACTCGGCCCCACCGATTTGATCTATCTGGCGCCATCGAGTTCTTTTGACATAGCCACTGCCAAAAACCCTACACAATTCGGTCTCAACGATATGGATCTCGGTCTCACCGAGATAGCCTTGCAGTCTCTCTGTTGCCTGTTGCAATTATGTCGGTCTCACCAAAATGTGCAATCGGTCACACCGAGTTTGCCTGACCAACTCTTTGTTTGCTCATTGCTGAAATCAGTCTCACCGAGTTCATGCAATAGGTCACACCGAGATGAGGTTTTGCCCTAAACCTAGCACATCGGTCTCACCGAGTTGATCATGTCGGTCCCAACGAGATTCTTAATGTTCAAATTTTGAACTGAACCGGTCTCACCGAGTTCTCCTATTCAGTCTGACCGTGTTTAACGGTTAGATTTTGTGTGGAGGCTATATATACCCCTCCACCCCCTTCTCTATTCAAGAGAGAGCCATCGGAACGTGCCTACACTTCCACTACTCATTTTCTAAGAGAGAACCACCTACTCATGTGTTGAGACCAAGACATTCCAATCCAACCATAAGAATCTTGATCTCTAGCCTTCCCCAAGTTTCTTTCCACTCAAATCATCTTTCCACCATAGCCAAATCTATGTGAGAGAGAGTTGAGTGTTGGTGAGACTATCATTTGAAGCACAAGAGCAAGGAGTTCATCATCAACACACCATCTATTACCTTTTGGAGAGTGGTGTCTCGTAGATTGGTTAGGTGTCACTTGGGAGCCTCTGACAAGATTGTCGAGTTGAACCAAGGAGTTTGTAAGGGCAAGGAGATCGCCTACTTCATGAAGATCTACACGAGTGAGGCAAGTCCTTCATGGGCGATGGCCATGGTGGGTAGACAAGGTTGCTTCTTCGTGGACCCTTCATGGGTGGAGCCCTCCATGGACTCGCACAGTCGTTACCCTTCGTGGGTTGAAGTCTCCACCAACGTGGACGTACGATAGCACCACCTATCAAAACCACGCCAAAAATCTCCGTGTCTTCATTGCGTTTGCACACTCCAATCCCATCCCTTTGCTTTCTTGAAAATAGCATGCTTTACTCTTTCCGCTTCTCACACTCTTGCCATGCTTGCTTGAAATGTATTGTGAATGCTTAAATTTGTGCTAAAACTCCACCTCAACTTGAAGAACTTAAAAACTGCTACTTTGCTTGTTGAGTGTCTAATCACCCCCCTATAGACACCTCTTTTCGATCCTTTCAACATAGATATGATCATAAACTCAAACTTCATCGGATCCCAACAAACACACCACAAAAAGTCATTACATCAAATATCTCAAAGAGACCGTTATATTGAGAAATAAAAAAGAGAGAAGAAGCCATCTAGCTACTGCCTACGGACCCGTAGGTCTATGGTGAACTACTCACACATCATCGGAGGAGCACCAATGAGGATGATGAACCCCTCCAGCAGAGTGCCGGAATAGGGATCTAGATTGAATCTCGGGGTTCTGGAACTTGCGGCGGATGGAAATGTGTTTCGTTGACTCCTCTAGGGTTTCTGGAATATTTGGGTATTTATAGAGCTGAGAGGCGGTGGAACGGAGCTCCATGGGCCCCATGATACATCAGGGCGCGCCTGGGCTCTCTGGCGTGCCCTAATGTATCGTGGGCCCCATGGGCCTTCGCTCGTACACTTCCTTGGCTCCCAAGTTGTCTTCTGGACCAAAAAAATCTCCAAAAAGTTTCATGGCGTTTGGACTTCGTTTGGTACTGATATTTTGTGAAGTAAAAAACAAGCAGAAAATAGCAACTGGCACTGGGCACTATGTCAATAGGTTAGTCCCAAAAAATGATATAAAGTTGCCATAAATTGATTGTAAAATATCCAAGAATGGTAATAGAACAACATGGAACAATAAAAAATTATAGATACGTTAGAGACGTATCAGTCAACTCCTTGAATTTGTCGAAAACTTTTGCGACAAGTCGATCTTTATAGATGGTGACATTACCATCAGCATTTGTCTTCTTAAAGATCCATTTATTCCTGATGGCCTTCCGGTCATTGGGTACGTCTACAAAGTCCATACTTGGTTCTCATACATGTATCCTATCTTGTATTTCATGGCCTCTAACCATTTGTCAGAATTCGGGATCATCATTTTTTCTTCATAGTTCGTAGGTTTGACGTTGTCCAACAACATGACTTCCAAGACAGGATTATCATACCACTCTGGTGCAGTACGTGTCCTGGTCGACCTATGAAGTTTGGTACTAACTTGATCTAAAGTTTCATGATCATCATCATTAGCTTCCTCTCTTGTTGGTCTAGGCATCACATGAACTGTTTTATGTGATGTGCTACTCTCCAATCTGAGAGAAGGTATGATTACCTCATCAAGTTCTACTTTCCTCCCACTCACTTCTTTTGAGAGAAACTCCTTCTCTAGAAAGGATCCATTCTTGCCAACAAAGACCTTGCCTTCGGATCTGTGGTAGAAGGCATACCCAACTGTCTCTTTAGGGTATCCTACGAAGACACACTTCTCCGCTTTGGGTTCGAGCTTTTTAGGCCGAAGCCTTTTGACATAAGCATCACATCCCCAAACTTTAAGAGACGATAGCTTAGGTTTCTTGCCAAACCACAATTCATATGGTGTTGTCTCAACGGATTTAGATGTAGCCCTATTTAAAGAGAATGCGGATGTCTCTAATGCATGACCCCGAAACAATAGTGGAAAATCAGTAAGAGACATCATAGAACACGCGGTGACGCTCTCGTCTCGACCATGCACTAATCATACATGCAAATGCGCACGATCAAGCCCAGAGACTCATGGGAAGATATCACAACACAGCTCTAGACACGAAATAAAATAATACAAGCTTTATATTACAAACCAGGGGCCTCGAGGGCTCGAATACATAAGCTCGAATACACAAGAGCCAGCGGAAGCAACAATATCTGAGTATAGACATAAATAGACAAGTCTGCCTTAAGAAAGCTAGCAAAATAACGGCATC
Organism: Triticum dicoccoides; assembly: GCF_002162155.2. Lineage (NCBI taxonomy): Eukaryota > Viridiplantae > Streptophyta > Magnoliopsida > Poales > Poaceae > Triticum > Triticum dicoccoides. Next base: position 460,357,675 of record NC_041386.1, on the reverse strand, counting down.
TGGATCGGAAAGGCACATGCCTCCTTCCTGGGAGCCTCCTAACTACTGCTTGTCGTTGGTGATCTCCACGTAGTAGTAGGCTCCACCGGGGTAGTGGTAGTCGTCGGCGGGATCAACTGGCTCCTGGGCTCCGTCATCTGATCGCAGCAATCCGGTAGAGGGGAAAAGAGGTAGCAAAGCAACCGTGAGTACTCATCCAAAGTACTCACAAGACTTACATTAGATCTATGCTAAGTATGCTTCGGTATCAAAGGAAAGGTGTTATATCTTTGGACTAGACTGCAGAAATGCCAGAATAGAGGGGAAGGCCTAGCCTATCAAAGACTAGCATCTTGCAACATTTTGCAGCATTAGAAGAGTGCAGGTTAACATAACATATAGTAACAAGTACATATTTCAGTAACGCCCAGAGATCCTTCCTCGGCTCCCTGCGAGAAAGTGATCTCAGAGCCATAATATCAATTACGTATCCCAAGTATCCACTTCAAGTTGTAGTAGATCGAAATACAACTCTGAGCATCCGTTACCGTGGACATGACTATTCGAATAGATATACTTCCCTGCAGGGGTGCGCCAACTTACCCAACACACTCGATTAACTCTGGTCGAACACACTTTTCCTGATTAGGCCCGGTGTGACGCACCCGATTCGACCGTACACTAATCATACACGCAAATGTGTACGATCAAGATCAGGGGCTCACGAAAAGATATCACAACACAACTCTAGACACAACTTAAAATAATACAAGCTTTATATTACAATCCAGGGGCCTCGAGGGCTCGAATACAAAAGCTTGAATACAGAAGAGTCAGCAGAAGCAACAATATCTTAGTATAAACATAAGTTAAACATGTCTGCCTTAAGAAGGCAAACACAAACAAGATACAGATCAAAAAGGCAAGGCCTCCCGCCTGGGACCTCCTAACTACTCTTGGTTGTTGGCGGTCTCCACATAGTAGTAGGCACCTGATACGTCTCCAACGTATCTATAATTTTGGATTCTTCCATGTTGTTATATTATCATTCTTGGATGCTTTATAGTCATTTTATATCACTTTTTGGTACTAACCTATTGACATAGTGCCAAGTGCCAATTGTTATTTTTTGCATGATTTTTACATCGTAGGAAATCAATATCAAGCGGAGTCCAAACACCATAAAACTTTTTGTGGATTTTTTATGGACCATAAGACCACCAATGGGCCAGAGCAGCACCCGGGGGGTGCCCCGAGCAGGGCAGAACCCACCAGGGCGCGCCTGGGCGCGCCCAGGCACGCCCAGGTGGGTTGTTCCCACCTCAGTGGCCTCCCGCACCCCCTCTTTACCCTATAAATTCCCAAAAATTCCAGAAACCCTTGGGGTTTTAACCTACATCTTAAGTTCCGCCACCGCAAGGCTCTGTAGCCAGCGAAAACCAATCTAGACCCCGTTCCGGCACCCTGACAAAGGGGGGGAATCATCTTCGGTGGCCAACCTCATCATCCCGGCGGCCACCACGATGAGGAGGGAGTAGTCCACCCTCAGGGCCGAGGGTTTGTACCAGTACCTATGTGTTTAATCTATCTCTCTCATGTTCTTGAGATGGCACGATCTTGATGTATCGCGGGCTTTGTTAATATAATTGGATCATATGGTGTTTTCCCCTCTCTATCTTGTTGTGATGAATTGAGTTTTTCCCTTTGAGATTTCATTGTTATCGGATTGAAAACTTTTATGGATTTGAGAACACTTGATATATGTCTTGCAATTGAATACTAATGGTGACAATGGGGTATCATATTGATTCACTTGATATATGTTTTGGCACTCAACTCGCGGATTCCCGAGGTGACATTGGGGTATCTATGCATAGGGGTTGATGGACGTTCTTGTCTTTGTTTCTTCGGTAGAAATCTTGGGGCACTCTTTGAAGTTCTTTGTGTTGGATTGAATATTATGAATCTGAATTTGCTTTGGTGTTATTTTAGTACGAACTCTTGGTTAGATTGATCGGAAAGAATAGCTTCGTGTTATTTTAGTACGAACTCTAGGATAGATTGATCGGAAAGAATAGCTTTGAGGTGGTTTCCTACCCTACAAACAATTCCGTCTTATTTTCTCCTCTAGATAGGAACTTTGGAGTGATTCTTCGTTGCACGTTGAGGGACAGTTATATGATCCAATTATATTAGCATTATTGAGAGATTGCACTAGTGAAAGTATGGACCTTAGGCCTCATTTTTAAGCATTCCAATACCGTTTTTGTGCCCGTTTACTATTTACTACCTTGCTATTTTTGTTTATTCATATTATAAAAATATTTTTATACCATCCATATTACACTTTTATCACCATCACTTCGCCGAACTAGTGCACCTATACAAATTGCCATTGTATTGGGTGTGTTGGGGACACAAGAGATTTCTTGTATTTGATTGCAGGGTTGCTTGAGAGAGACCATATCCATCCTATGCCTCCCATGGATGATAAACCTTAGCTCATACACTTGAGGAAAAATTGCTACTGTCCTACAAAACTCTGCGCTTGGAGGCCCAACACGTGTCTACAAGAATAAAGCTGCGTAGTATACATCAGCACCCTTGGGGTAGAAGTAGTCGACATTGGGGGCATCTGGCTCCTAGGATCCGTCATCTGGTCGCATCAATCGGGTATAGGGGGAAAAGAGGTAGCAAAGCAAGCGTGAGTACTCATTCAAAGTACTCGCAAGACTTACATTAGATCTATACTAAGTATGCATCGGAGTCAAAGGAATGAGTTGTATGTGTGGACTGAACTGCAGAATGCCAGAAGAGAAGGGAAATCCTAGCCTATAGAAGACTAGCATCCTGAAGAATCTTGCAGCATTCAGAAGAGTACAGAATAGCATTTTATAAATTTAACAAACATGTTGTAGAATTAACGCCCAGAGATGCTTCCTCGACTCCGTGCGAGAAAGCAATCCCGGAGCCAACATATCCATCTCATATCTCAAGTATCCATTTCTAGTTGTAATAGATCGGGATAAAACTCCGAGCATCCATTACCGTGGACACGGCTATTCGAATAGATCAACTTCCCTGCAGGGGTGCACCACATTACCCAACACGCTTGATTACTTTGGCCAGACACACTTTCCTAGGTCATGTCTGGCCTCAGAAGATGAACATGTTGTAGTACTACCTAGGCTCCACAAAGAGGTCCCCGCCAGTCTACATCCTAAGCGCTACCATCGCCTGTTGCACTCCGGGCCATTGCGCACAGGGCGATCCAGGCCACCACCTCTAGGGCGCCGACCAAGCCGTGCCGCAATGCTGAACTGGACTTCTGACAGAGCTTTCAGAAGAAACGTATGATGTTGAGTGCCCATATATGTTCCCGCGTGGTGGTTAGTGCATATAGGCCAGTGGCTCACTAAGATCAAATACCCAAACCCATTAGTGCATTATTAATTGAAGTGATGATTGTTGGGACAAGTCCGGAACTACCACCACATCCTGGGTGGTACCGCTAATAGCCAACCGCCACCGTAACTCTCGCGGGTGCTCTTCGGGCCCGCCCGACTTTCACAAGTATCTCTTGCGGGTGCTCACTGGGCCCGCCTGACTTTAACAAAGGTCTGGAGTAAAGTCTAGGTAATCGTGTGTCCATAACATCAAGGGGGAAATCCCGAGGAATCACCCTCGATGGATTCCACTCGATGTAATAGTCAAGGCCGAGGAATCACCCTCGATGGATTCCACTCGATGCAATCGTCAAGGAATCACCCTCGAGGTCCACACTTGAATGGTTGTATGACAGAGTCGTCATCGGGAGTGGTGAAGGAGGAATCACCCTCGGTAGACCACGACCGATTAGCTACACTACAGAGATATCATCAGGAGTGTGTTACGAGGTATCACCCTCGGCACTCGATAGTAGCTCTGAAGTCATACAACTAAAGGGGGGTGAAGTGATGTGTCGGACCATGGACATCTATGACGTTGATCGACTCATCGGTCATCATGCCGAGGCAACTGGGACAAGGTGAAGGGTCATTGATGGATCACTAACCAACCTATACTAAGTAGTTTAGGATAAGCAGGTAAGGTACAATGAGCAGGTTACAAAAGCAGGCCATGCATCAAAATAGGAGCAATCAATTACAGTAGAAAAATCTAATGCAAGCATGAGAGAGAATGGAAATGGGAGATATCGGAATGATCAAGGGGGGTTTGCTTGCCTGGAAGCTCTACTGAAAAGGGAGAAGGGCCATTGGCGACGTAGTCATTCACAGCGGAATTAGCAGCGGTCTCGGGATCTACCGAAGAGAAGAGGGGAAAGAAACAATAAATATAAAGCACACAGATGCATGACATGACAACAGGTAGATCTAGGAGTGTTCTAACGCAGTGTTACACGATACCAACAAAAGGGGAAAACATCCAAGAATGTTTTCCCAAAGTTTGGCATTTTCGAACAGATGAAACGGAGGGGGCGGTTCCATGTTCAGCATGCTAGGGGCACATGACAGATGAACGGGGTGCATATTCGGAATCATCATAATTTTTCTAAGCAACTTTCATATATAAAACATTTTAATCTGAGTAATGGTTTATTTTATATTATTTTTCAAAGTTTTAAATGATTTCTAGAATTAACAGATTTAATTTATTTCTAAATTCGTTTATTGCGCTAGCTGATGTCAGCAGTCGCATGTTGAACTTGGCTTTTGGCTTATTTTTATGGCGTGTACTGGGCGCCGGCGAATCGGCCCAAAATTCGGCTGGTCGGCCACCCATGTCCGATTGGCCCGCGTCTGGACGTTAAATCAAGTCAACGCGACCCCCTTCCACCGTATCCTTCTTCCTCGACTCACCTCTGCATCATCATCGTGCGTGCTGTTCGCCTTGCCCCGAGCACCCGTCCAACCATCCTGCAGTGTTTGAGTCCCCATCCCCTCACTGCATCTCCGCCACGCCGTCGCGACACAGCTTGCTTGCCACCCCTCGCCGCATGGCCGCCGGAATTACATCATGACTTCCGTTGGACCCTGCAGACTCCCTTCCATTAACGATTGCAGCTCTCGCACTGTTGGTTCGAGCATACGGTCATCGTGTGTAACACCCCGGATGTAACTTTCCCAATTTGTACTCCAACTCTTGTCGTTTCCGGCGTTAAGTTATATTTATTTATCGGGTTCGGGTCTTTGTCTCCGTGTGTTGTTGTCTTTGTCATTGCATTTGCATACGTGTTCGTCTTATGCATTCGAGCTTTTTCCCCGTTGTCCGTTTTGCATTCCGGCGCTTCGTTGTCCTCCGGTGGCCATTTCTAGCTTTCTTTCGTGTGTGGGGATTAAACATTTCTGGATTGGACCGAGACTTGCCAAGCGGCCTTGGTTTACTACTGGTAGACCGCCTGTCAAGTTTTGTATAATTTGGACTTCGTTTGATACTCCACGGTTAACCGAGGGACCGAAAAGACCTCGTGTGTGTTGCAGCCCAACACCCCTCCATTTTGGCCCAAAACCCACCAAACTCTGCTCCATGTCCTAGAGCGTTCGATCACGATCGCGTGGCCGAAAACCGCACCTCATTTGGACTCTCCTAGCTCCCTCTATGCCTATATATACACCCCTCTGTTTTCTTCTTCTTCTTCCCCCCGAAACCCTAGATCCGCCACCTCGCGCGCGCCGGACACAAGTCCCACAGACGGACTTTGTCCGCCCCGACGTCCGTCGACACATGGCGCCCCCTCATTCGCCCCGCGCCTCAGGCCCACATCGCCGCCGCCGCCACCAGCCCGCGGGGCCCGGGACGGGCCCCCC